>NC_013491.2:20192990-20202806 GCF_000004555.2 Caenorhabditis briggsae
AAAATTTTGCGGGGAAAAAATGAGAAAACAAAAATAATGCAAGCGCGCCCCATGGCTAACAGCGTTCCAATTGGGACAGTTCGACTCCAACACCAAGTTATTTATTTATTTATTTATTGATTACGACCTTCCGTCGTGGAAAAAGAGAAAAAAGAGAAAAGGAATACAATACAATCACACAAAACACAGATACACGAATAACTAAACAACAAATAACTAACATAACTAACAAGTTCGATTCTGCCCTTGTTCTGTCTTGACACATGTTCGATTTTAGGTCTGTTCGATTTTGGAAGCGTTCGAATTCGTCGTACCCCCAATATCAGACTCCGAAAATCTCTAAAAAAGGAAGTAGAAAAATCATGAAAATGTTGAATATCGAGTCCTTTTGTGATGAGCTTCAGTAGAAATTAGCTCCCAACAAAAAGTGTCAGACTCTAATTGAATGCCACCCCCTAACACAGTGCCACCCCAGACCACCCCCGAACAATAGAGTGCCATGGCTATCTAATAGAGTTTTTACGGTATGTAAAACACAATAAGTTCTTAAGTGACATTGGTTCGTCACAGCTTCCCCTGTTGTTGTACTTTCCAATTTCGTTTTTCAGCAAAAACAAAACAGTTTCATAGCTTTGAAGACGTTTCTTTGAGCATCCTGCTTAAAATATTTTAGCATCATTTTTTCTTATCAGTTTCTGAAAAAAGAAGAATTCAGCGAGTCGTGGGCAATTAATCTAAAAAGAGGGGTATTAAAACATATTTATAACCGTACAGTAGTTCTTTATTTTAAAATTTGAAGATCCAAAAAAAAAACTATTTTCCTCGGTCATCCTTTTTGTTTCTGATTAAAGTCTGTCAGTTGTTCTATCTGTTCAAAGAAATATCTTACACAACTTTTCCGGATCCTCTTCTTTCTATCTTTTTAATCTTCCTTCCCTCCTTCTCCAATTTTTGTGCCGATTTGTCTGTGTTGGTTAACAAAGCAGCGATGATGAACCTAATTTCTTTTTTTTTTCTCTATCGTTTTCATATTTTGCCCGTTAACGTAGTCTAGAAACGACTGTTCTAGGAAAGTGTTTAGTTTTTTTTTTCTAACCGAAACAGTACTTTTGTGAAAGGAACTGATAACCGTTTTTTTTGTTCTCCTTTTGTTCTCCACCCCTTCTTCGCTCACCAATTTTCACCGATAACACATTATTTTTGATTTGGAGAAGAAGACAAGTGACCGGCATCTCTTTTTTCTCTCCTTTTCATTTTTCATGAATTGATAAGAAATTTCCAGTGTTTTTCAAACCAATCGAGGGGACTACCGTATTTTTCGTCAATGCCTTCCAGTTTTAATTCCTTTTTTATTAATATTTTTCAACTGGTTACCATATTTTCAGAGTTTGTAATGCCTCGAAAATCAACAAAGAAGACAACGGAGGAGCAGCAGCAATCTCAAACTAATGGGAACCACGTTGATGTTAGTTTCACGGACATTTCTGTACCATAACCTTCCTATTTCAGCCAGGAAACGCGTTACAACCAGTTGAGGAACCTCAACAACAACATCTTCCATTGTGCCCTCAAACTGGAATGAATTTTGGAATGAATGGAATGTTCCGTATGAATCAGTACCACTGGAATCCTCACTTTTCTCTTCTGTTAACTCCGAATTTTCCTTATCATTATTTTAGCACAAATATGTTTGGATTCGGAGGATTTCAAATGGTATGCAAAGATTATCTAGTCATGAAACCGGGTTACAGTTTCAGGGAGGAACCAACTTCGGCGCTGTTCAACCAAGTCTTTTCCAGCAAAACCAACATCTTGTGCAGCATCAGATGAAAAGTATTTTTACAGTAAGAAAAGTTTAGATGATTCACATTCACAAGCTCAATACATTTCAGAATTATTACATTCAGTACATGATGAACTACAACTCAATGATGGCACAAGTGGGTTTGATTAATGAAACCAGAATAGTAACTTTAAGAAGTTCTGTAATTTCCAGAACATTTCAATGCAGTTATCGCAAACTCCGTTTGTTCCAGCTCTTGTACCAGAAGCAAATTCTAAGGTTTGTTCAGCTTCGTCCAGATGAAATTCGAAAAAAACTAGCTGCAGTAAAAAGTCAGAAGTTCTAAAATTTTGTGAATTCGGATTTTACTGATTCTGAAATTTTTTAGCGAAATCACAATGAAGATGAAAGCACTATTGCTCCCGAAAAGAAGAGAAATAAGAAAACCAACAAATCTGACGAATCGCTGCCAATTGTAGAAATGGTGGGTTTGGCCAAAAATGTTTCATCGAATTTTCTTGTTTCTTGCATTTTTAATATTTATTAACTTTGAAAACATAGTCTAAAATGTTTCTGAACTGATACGACAAAAACTAATTCCAGCAAGCAACCGAAGAAATTCTAGTTGATGTCGTATCACCGGATAATGCTTATCTTGTCAGCAGTCAACCTTTGAGTACCAGTACACAACCCGTAGAAAGAAAGGTTAATAAGAAAAAGCTTTCCTTTGTAATACTTTTTTCGATATCTAAAATTCATATTTAATGGGCATTTTTTGAGTTTTTTTTTCAGTTCATTTAAAAGTTACTTGTTCGGTTTGAATAAACGTATAATTCAGACTAACAAAACTGCTGTACGTCCTCCACAAGAAGGCATTTCAATGTCAATCGAAAAACTGCTTGGACTAAACGTGGACGACGGACCTGCTCCAAAAAAAGTGAGCTGTGAATAAAACAAACACACGGGGTTATTGGGTTTAAAGCATACTTGAAAAATTAGGATAATAAGACCGCAGTTTTCAGAACACGGTCCGGCCCCCAGTGGGTCCGGGTTTGAAAAAAATACTGTAAACCCAGGCCTGAAGAACTTTTTAAAAATGCCCGGCCCAGCCCAAATACCTTACCTTGAAAAAAAACCGTAAAAAGCCCTTCAACATTACTTTTGAATGTGGTTGAGAGCTCTGCAGGGAACGACGCAATACCTGTCGAAAACGTACGCCAAAATTTTTAAGAAATTGTTTTTTTTTTGTTGAAAATGATGCCTGGAGATATCCAAATTGGGATTTTTCAGAAACATACTTCTGATACAAAACTGACTAATGTTTCCCAACAACACGATATCATCGCTTCAAAATCACCGCCGAACGTGGTTGATTGCTCTACGGGAAACGATGTGAAAGCTGTTGAAAACGTACGCTTAATTTTTTAGAAACATTTTCCATTTTTTTCCAATTTAGGATTTTTACCATACAAGTGGATGGCCGGACCGGGCCGGACCGGCCCGCTTTCATTAAGACTTTTGGTCCGGCCCGGCCCGGCTTGCCGTCCGGCCCTCTCGGCCCGCATAGGACAACTTTTCGAAAAAAATTTTTTTCGAATGTGCCAAAATATTTATAATGGCACAAATATCAATCCAAATGCATAAAACCATCCGAAAAAGTCAATTTAATTGAATTTTTAGCAAAAAAATCAAACTTCATTAAGCCAAAGATGAAACTTTTTCTCTAATTACGACTTCAAAACAGTGTTTGTCGACAGTATCGGCCTCTTGTGTGGATTTTCATTCACTAAGAAGAAAAACCATCTTGAAAAATGATGATTCGCACTAAAATTTCAAAAATTTCAAAAAGCGGGCTGGCCCGCGGGCCGGCCATGTATATTTTTTTCCGGCCCGGCCCGGCCCGTTTTCAGAAAAATCTCAGCCCGCCCATGGTCAGGCCCGGCCCGCGGGCCGGCCATCTTTTCCACAAGTATGATTTTTACAGAAAAACAAGCCTGAAACAAAACTAACTGATGTCAGCCAACAAACCGGGAGCACCGCTTCAACAGCACCTTCTCGAATTGCGGGGAGCTCTTTAGGAAACAATGTGAAAGCAGTCGGAAACGTATGTTTAATATTGTATTGCATAGAGATATTAAAGTTTGCATTTTCACAGACTCAATAATCAAAAACAGACTCAAGAACCTAGCACAAAAAACAATTAATGTCCCCAATGTCCATTTCAATATTGTCACGTGTCGCAAGTGATTTATTACAATTTATCTACAGACTCAAGAATCAAAAATATCTGATGTTTGCCCACAAAACAATACCGTCACTTCAAAATCACCTCCGGATGTGGTTGAGAGTTCTTCGGAGAACGATGCAAAACTCGTCAAAAACGTACGCAAAATTATTTTAAAAATTTAGTTTTTGTTGAAACTGTTGCATAGTGATATTCAATTTTCGATTTTTACAGACTAAAGAACAAAAAATGGATGTATGCCAACAAGCCGGTGACAACGGTTCAACATCACCGCCGGATGTGGTCGAGAGCTCTTCGGAGAACGATGCAAAACTCGTCGAAAACGTACGTCTCGAATTTCAGAAATATGTTTTATATTTAGTGAATGATCAATTTCTCTCCTTCTTCTAGTACACGAAATAATTAATGTCCCAAACATCCATTTCTGCACTATTATGCGTCACAAGCTCTCTATTCCAAATTTTTTCTACAGACCCTAGAATCGGAAACTACTGTTAGCCAACAAAACAACATCAACGCTTCAACATCACCTCCGCATGTGGTTGAGAGCTCTTTAGGAACAAATGTGAAAGCCTTAGAAAATGTACGTCTCAAATTTTAGAAATACATGAATATCGTATTTTTGAGTATTTTTTAGCTATTATTTTTCTACCTTTTTAATTTTTTCCACGATTTTCACTGTTAATTTCAATTTACCTACAGACTCAAGAACCAAAACCGGATGCTCCTCAACAAAACAGTATCCCAGCACCGGCGGTTTTGATTGAGATCACATTTACTCTTGAAGATGAAGTGAGTGCAGTCAACAACACCGTCAACAGTATAAATTTCCAGACAGAGCTACGTACCTTACACGGCCAGTACCTGAAACAACCGAGGTGTTCTAGAACTCGAGAACTGTTATTTGAAGAATGGGCGCAAAGAATAGTGGAAGGCGTAAGTGGCTTGAAAGTTTGAAAACCTTGAATAAGAGTTGCTGATACGGATAAATTCAGAAATTTTATATTTTTGATTTTAGAAAATTATAGTGGTGAAAAAGATTGAGAATTAAAAAAAAACTAGTTTAAATTTCAGGAGAAGGATGATATCAAAATGAAAAAAGCATTGGCACTCTCAAGGTCCATCATTCGGGTAAGTAAATTAATTGTCTAGTGGGATGATTGACTCTGTAGAGAATTATTTTTGAAACAAAACCTTGAAATTTTTATAGAGTCGTACCCAACACCTAAAGACTAATTCTGATACAAACAAACCAACCGAGAATGAAATTGGAGGAGTGAAAAGAAAATTGGAAGCCGACCCTACTGGAAATCTAGCTCTGAAAACGGTATGACCATTGTTACTTTCAGAAAATCAGGTTTTCTGGAAATGTTTGTATTTTTTAAATTTTATGTGTTGGTAGCACCTTTTTAGAAAATTGATCAATATTCGGTGTAATTTCAGGCTCGAAAAGAACAAACCGAGTGTACACAGACAAATGCAAAAGCTCAACCAAATGGAGCTATCAACGAAGGAAACCAAGTTCCTCCCCAAGAACCTCAGGTGAGAACTCGGTCTAACTTCACGTCATCTGGTAATAAGATTTTTTTGAATTACCATGACTTTTTATTAATTTCTTGTTTTACAAGATTTAAGTATTACTCTTACATCTTTTTCATCTCAGTATTTGTCTTGCAGGTTCCAGATGACAAGGATTCTGAAGAAAAAGAGCCTGTAAGTTTGAAAGGGGGTTTCAAGCAAAATCTGAAACTAAGAACTTATTTTTTCTAACTTTTAACAAGTTTCATGTTCTACAATTACCCCACGCTCTCAACTTTTAGCTATTATATCTCGGTTTCTGTGAAAAATACGAAAACGTTGTCAACCGACAAATCATTTTTGACGCTATGATGAACATGTTGTCAATAGACAGCTTTTCCGATATCTCTTAATCTCTTACAGGAAATGAGATAAGTGAGCTGGAAGTTGACATATTGGAAGCATTGAATAAGAGCGTTTACGGTATATATGTTTTTTTCAATTTCATACCATACTTTTTTGTTTTCGATTAAATATAAAAGAAAAAACTTTAAACTAAATTTTTCTTTCAGATTCAACATGCTGAAAACGATGATGCAAAAAATCAAAAACTGTAGAGATATGGAAACTATGGATATTTAATGGTCTCTTTTGTGAAACAATATTTTGTGATTTCCTAGATGCTATTTAGTGACAAATATATGCAATTTGGTGATATACAGACCCATTTACCCCCTTACTTGTCTTCGAAAGACCGTCTTGATCTATATCCTCCATTTATTTTTCCTTTTAGTTTCTCCTCAGTGTTGCTGGCAAATTTTTCATTCACTTTCAAGTTATATCGTTTTATATGTATGTATTATTTTTTTCTTCGGATCAAAACTTTTAATTTTTTCCAACAAATCGCTTTACTTTCAAACAGTTTTACTGCAGCTCTGGGAGAATTTAGAAATTTTGATTTCAAGATGGGGAAAAAGAGAGAACGGGGAAAAATGTTGGAACTTTGAATCGGGTTGGAAAAACGTACAATCAATCGGGCGAATCTGTGGTCTTGATGGGTTTCGAGTTGAACCAAGAATTTGAAGAGAACCGATGGTGAGAAAAGATCAGAAGAAAGTTCAGCAAATAATTGGACAGGGATCATAAAAACGTGGTTTCTGGTAAAAAAATACAGTCTATATGGATGGTGACATGGTACAGTAATCTCGATGGGTGGCGGCATAGTACAGTAATATAGATTGGTAGTGGCATGATACAGTAATCTAGATGGGTGGTGGCATAGTAAAATACAAGGCATGTTTAGAACAAAGTTGTTTCAAGAAGGAAGACAGAATTGAATTCGAATCAGTGGTTTTGGAGAATGGAGAAGAAACAATTAATGTGAGAATAGAGTGGAGGGGAAATGAGAAAAAAAAATAGAATAAAATTATCACTTCAAATTGGAAAGTTTTGATTCTCTGAAGCGGAAGACAAGGCGTCCTTAGAATTGGAAGTTGGTCAATTGCAAGAGTCTGAAATCATTAATTAATTTTAATTTTCAGCATTCAAATATATCTTGTTTACATCCCAACTTACTCATTCTTGCTCTTGATTTTCTTCCGGTAAGTTCTCGGTCCCGATTCGTTTCCGTTTCCATTGCTTGACGCCAGAGATCCCACACCACTGTCACCAGATTCCTGCCGTTTGTGCAAGACCGCGGCTTTCGGCATTGGCTCTTGGTTTGGCGCCTTGACGACGATATACTCTGGACTGCAAAAATCCAATTTCAAAGGGTTAGAGAGCTATAGACTTACGGAACATACGGTCCGATTGTCTTCCATGCAGAGCGCGGGGCTGATGGCTCCGAAAAATTGGACGGTCCCGGATCGTTGGAGACACTGTAAAACAAGAACAAGCCAATTGACAACGACTCTCTGTGAATTAACCTGATGTCTTCCATTGCTTCCACCAACTCCTCCAACTGCCCTGAGCTCGATTGTGACCCCAACGGCTCTGCGCTTGATTGCGCCTCCATTCCCTCGTTCGACTCTCCCTGGGATTCCATTCTCAGTTCTCCTCTGTTTTGTTCCCTATAGGATTTGCATCTCGCCTTGAATTCAATCGCTCGTTTCTGCTTGCGGGTTAAATCAGTTTGTCCCGAGCCATTAGTAATCGAGCCATCAGCACGGACAACACCCTGGTGGTCTTCCCGAACGTCTCCCAAAACATTTTGCTGACGATGTTGCTGTTCGGCTGAAAAAGTTCAATTTTGTTGATTTTTTTCAAATGACTTATTTTTAAACTATGCAAACATCTCATATTTCCTAATGAGTGTTTATAAGGTTTTAGATTTGCTCTTTGATAACTTATATAACCGAAACGCAATCTTTTTGGTACCTTACCTGGTTGGAATCGTCCACGGGAGTTGTTCTGATGATAATAGCTCCGACGATGGTTGCGACGATTGGGACAGCAATTGTGGCAGCGATGGCGGTGGCGATCGTCGCGTCGGCGGTAATTGCCGCGATAGTTTCTGTTCTAAAAAGTTACCCATTATTCTTAATTTTTCTAGTTGTCTTTTTACCGATGGCCATCCCTGCTCCTGAAGCTGAAGACCCATGAGTGCTGGAGGATGTTGGAAATACATTGGAGGTTGCGGATACATCGGCGGCTGAAATATTCCGATTTCCCAATTTTTAGTCATATACAGTTCCCGCTCTCAACCAGTTTTGAAACTAACCTGGAATACTGGTGGTCCTTGCAACTCTCGTATCATCTCAGCCGTGAGTGGCCGATTGTGATTCATCATTTGCATTGGCAGATTGAAGACCATGGTGCCTCCAAAATAGGTCCCCATTCGCAGGATCTCCTTATTTTTGATCTCGAACGGAGACAATTGTTGTGCGGCTGGCTGAAATAGTTGGATTGATGATGGTTCTCAAATTCTAGTTCTTACCACCATGACCTGCTGGTCTGAAGGGGCTGAAGAAGCTGGAGCTGTATCTTTTGGAGTTTCTGCTCCGTCAAGCTGCTGGTGGGCTGGTTGAGCATCAGTGTTCATCGTTACCCAAAAAATACGATATTTATGAGGAACTTGAACTCAATTGAGAGTCATTCAATTCTGAAAGGAAAGAAGAAAATGAAAAACAAGAGCTATCAAAAGTAGCGTCAAAAAATGCAACTTTCAAAAAATGCGATTCTAGGAAAGTTGCATTCTCAAACGAACAAAGTTCCTCGCTAGAAAAGTCAGAGCAGGAGGCGTGTCGAGAAAAGTGGGCGGAGTCGGAAATCCACCAACGAGACAATCAGAGAAAAATGTGAGTTCTCTGGAACACATCAAATTTTTTTGTAACAAAGAAAAAGAAACATTGGGGGAGAGGGAGAGAGATAGAGATAGGGAGGGTCCATGAAGAAAGACAGTTCAAATGAGTCAGTAGAAAGGTTTGAAAGAGAAAACATAACAAATGTGTCTTGCTGCAAAATTTGAATAGACAGAAAGAATTGGGAAGGCAACGAAAATATTTCAGGAAAATGTACCCCAAGTTACTAAAACAATTATATCATGTTTCTTCTTTCAAGAAATCAGTAACAGGCTACCAAAAAAAGCAAAAAAAAAGAATAGGAAGTAGCTGGCTTCTAAAAGTTGGTGATGTCATTTGACATTGTTGCGAAAATTTTGCCTAATTGCATATCTGACCCTGCATTTATCAACTTGAATATACATCAAGATTTTGATATTTCAGTGCAATTAGTAACAACTATAGGATTTGCTATATTTGGAGAGTTGATTTTACAGTAGTTTGAGCAAAATGATTTCAAACATACTAAGAGACAAACTGAAAATGAAACCAAAATTATAATTTTATGATTTTAGAAACACAGGGTCTTAAGAAACAGGCAGAAACTTGAGGAAACAATCTCTCTTTTCCCTTAATTTATATCGTTTTCTGGTCAAATAGCTGCGGTTAAATACCCAGATTCCAAAAGGGCGGAGACTTTTAGGCCCCAAAGACCACAAGTACCATCCAGACACCAAAACATTGTCTGCGTACCACCTGTGGCTCCCCTTTTTGGTGGAAAAGGGACGCCGTTTTCCTGGTCCACAAAACATCTGTGGATACTTGAGAAAGGGAAAACGAGGAAAAACATAAAAGGACATCTTGCCGAAATCAACATGATTCCAAGTCTAAAAATCAGCACCTCTGGAGAAATATCAGTTTATAAAAAAATGGCGACTTCCTTTTTTAAAGCTAGGAGTTAGTTCGATTCGAACTATCGCTCAAAAAAATGA
>NC_013491.2:20203606-20326631 GCF_000004555.2 Caenorhabditis briggsae
TAAACAAAAGGAACTATTGGATGAGAGAAAAGAGTTGAAACAAATCATTTGTTTATGTAGATTATTTATAAACAATGAAACTCGTGTGATGGAAGAGCAAGAAAAAAATCGTTCGTTTTTTAGCCAAAATGAGTCACAAAAATAAGGAATTTTGATTTTGAAAAGATTTTAAGTAAAACTAATTTTTTTGGATATCGGAGTGTATGCTACCGGTACGGTTTTAGTAAATTTACCGGAATTTTAACCGGTAGCTTTGCCGGTAAAACTACCGGTAGTTACCGGTAAATTTACCAAAAACGGTAATTTTTCGGAAAATTTTCAAATTTTTTCAAAATTCTTATTAAATAATTTCGTATAGATCATTTCGCATCAGGGACAGTTTGGAACTATCCGTTTTATAACTACGCCGTTCACGAACCGCGAGCTTCTAGAGCCAGGTCGTTTCAGAGTTGCGACGTTTTAAAACCGCGAAATTTTAAAACCATTCCGTTTTAGAACCGCGACATTTTAGAACTGACCGTTTCAGAACTGTTACAAATTTAAAGAAAATGTAACAGCAAAAAAACATTCGTGTAGTTCTTGTGGACAAAAATTTTTTTCCCGGTAATTTACCGATAATTTACTGTTTAAAAATACGGTAATGCTCCGGTATTTTTCAAATTTACCGGTATATGACCGGTAAATTACCGGTAAAATCACCAAAATAGTCGTTACCGGTAAGTGAGAATCGGAAGCCACACACTGGATGTCAGAATGAGCACAGAAGATATAGCATATCTAGTAGAAACCCACTTTTTAAATGCATTTCAAGCTCAATTATCTTGGTTTTTTTTTTTTGAAAGACACCACAAAATTTTCAACTGATAAATTATTTCTCATAAAATCAATAATATTTCATCAGCAGCAGACAGATTTTTTGTTTCTCTAATGGTAACCGAGATAGTTGAGCTAATAGTTCAGGGGGCTTCTATTAAAGAAAATACTGTAGTTCTCGGTGAAAATTAGGCTTTTGACATTCTAGCTGATGAGATGATCAAAGAGAAAAAAGTTTCAAAAGGTCTTTTCGATCGCGAAGAACTCTGAAATTCCGATATTGAGCCGAAATCAATTTACAAAAGCAAAACTCTCTAGAACCCATTACTTTTCAGTTTTTTTTTCCAACACAAGGGGGTGTAGACCTCAACGTCTCATATCGACTATACAAGAAACACACTTTTTAGGTAGGTAAACCTTGATTAAATCTGGAAAACAGCTTTGCAAAACACACAACCCCTGGAACAATCTTCTCCAAGGAGTTTGGAGGGAATACGGAAATGGGGACTGCACATGAGGGGGGGGGGGGGGGGGGTCAAATGGTTTGGAGATGGAGAAAATAGAGAAAAAGAACGACAAAAAAAATGCACTCTGCAAAAAAAAACATAACTACGTAGATGAGAAAAAAGAGAGAGGGAGATGTGAGAAATGCAAATAATCGAATTAACCATTCCATACGGTTCGTCCCCGCGCGAGCCGCTCATAAAAAAACGGACGGTGTCATTTTCGAAAACAATGGAGAGAGGGAGGGAGGCGCAGACAGTGTTTTGCAAAAGTTGGCAGAAGAATGAGAGTGCGCAGAGGCATCTGCAACTGGGTGGTCTGAAAATAATAAAACAGTTTAGAAGGAAAATTTTGCTGTAAATTCAGAATTTCAGACAAATCTATCGTAAACGCTTTTATAGACACCATATATGTGGACTTTGTGCTCATCTATCTCGATTCTTATAAGAGATATCAAAAATCTGTCAATTGATAAAAGATTTGTGATAATATGGTGAATAATTTGTCAGTTGACTATTTTCCGATATCTCTCTTAGGAAACGAGATAAAGGAGCTGAAAGGCGCAGTTTGCGTCATTGTAGCTGAGCTGGTAGCGAACGAACGCACTCAAGTTAAACTCCTCAAGAGTTTGGAATTTTTGAATTTAAACATCAAAACTCATGAAAAAGACTGAAGAAGGTTCTTTTCGTTCGTAGAGCCAAAACAAAAAATATTTCGTCTTATGAGAATACAGTACTCCTAGCTTCACCAGTTTTCGAAACTTTGATTTTTAGTTCCGAAAATTCTTTCTGAATTTTTAATCAAATGACAAGACGCTGTTTTCTGAGAAAAGAGATAAATGATGTAAAAGTTTGAAAACTAAATTCAGAACTTTGTTTGTCTCTAATAGAAGCCCACCCAAACCGTCAACTTTGAGCTCAATTATTTCGATTCTTGTGAAAGATATAAAAAAAATCTGACAACTGATAAAATATCGATGATATTATGATAAATAATGTTTTAGTTGTCAGTTTTTTTATATTTTTCACAAAAATTGAGATAAGTGAGCTTGAATTGCACGTGTAGGGTCTCTCCTTTTTTTGAAGCACTGCTAGAATTCTCCTGATAGTTTTCCTCTCTTATCTTATCAAAACCGTTAGTTCAATATTATCAATCAGTAAGAAAAATACCCATAATCAAAATTTTGAAAACATCAAGAAGAGTTTATGAAGACAGAATCGAACAAATGAGAAGAAAATGAGGATTACCTACCCACTATTTGTACTCGGCGTACAAAAATTTATGTGCATGAGATTAGAAAAAATGTATTAGATTACATAAAAGGATACTGATAAGATCGAGAAAGGGAAGAGATATACATTCTCACTAAAAATAGTGATTTCAAATTTCTATTTATTGCTTCCCTAGGTAAAGAAAAAGGTGATGCGTGCAGCAAACGAAATGAAACAAAAACTAAAAGAAGAACAATTGCTCCGAAGAAAGGAAAAGTCATAAATCTACCCATGTCAAGTTTGATTAGAAGGGGTCGCGAAATGAAGCAACCCCCAAGGTTTCTTCTCGGTGAGAAATGAAAAAGAGGAAAAGATTCGCGCTTTTTGTCTATTTTTGCCCCAATCTCAATTTCCTGTTTGCTCTTCTTCTTCTTCCAATTATCTTCAAGTCAGCGCATCTTTTTTTGCCCCATTGTTTTTTTTTTCAACACCATTCTCGTTGGATTTACAGGGAAGATGACCTATTGGAACTTTCTAGCAGGGGGATATTGGAAATTGAACTAACTTACACCGGATGCTGGAAAAAACGAAATCGGAAATGAAATCGGAAGGATGCTACATGAGAATATGTATCAAAACCATTGAATTGATAAGTTTTCATGTTCAGCCAAAAAATGTAGTTTTTTTCCGAACTCCGCTAGTCGGGTTTACATGTAATTGGGTAAATCGAGGACACGGAGTTTATGGGGTTCGCAAAAAAAAGAGAAAACAATTCCAATTTACACGCAGGGCGAGAGGGTATTGCGACAGTAAAAAAAACCATGAAACGCAACAGAAAAATAGATGTTCCAGCCTTTTTCATTAGTCAAAAATGACTCATATTCAGAGACGCTTGGAATGGCCTATTCGGAATTTTTCGAAATGTCAAAAATTTTGAATTTCGAAAATCTGAGAATCTTTAGGTACTTTAGCATATTTCGGTTCTCAACATTCCGAAACTTTGAAATTTTCAAATTTTCGGAGTTTTTCAGAAATTCAAATATGAAAGCAGATGGAAAAAAATGTAGATGTTCTTTTTGGAATTTTCGCAATGCTGCAAATTTCGAGTTTCAGAATTTTGAAATGTGGGATATTCGGATTATTCCGATTTCGAAAATTTTGGAATTCCAAGAATTCGAAAATTTCTATTTTCAAGATTTAGGAATATTTCAGAATATTTCCATTTTTCCTATTTCCACGATTCTCGAGATTCAGGATTTCGGAAAATTCCAATTTTAGGAATTTTAGAATTTCTGAATACTCAGTTCAATTTTGAAAGTTCGAAATATTCCGAGTTTGAAAATTTCGGGTCATCGGAATCTCTGAAATTTTTGGAAAAATTTGGAATTTCGGAAATTCGGAACATGCTTATTTCTATTATTATGGAATTTTGGAAAATTGCGATTTTGACATTCAGAATTTTCCTATTTTCAAAACTTCAAAACTTCGGAATATTCCGATAATCAAAATTCAAATTTCAAACCAGAAATTCCATTATTGACAAAGAAATGTTGAAAACCCCAAAAAACCTGACAGTAATTTCTCTCAAGACCCACAAATAAACTTTTTCGCGGCGATTTTCTCATACTGTAGTCCAAACATTCTGAAAAAAATCTTTGGAAATGTTCCGATAGGAATTTTTGGAATTTTCGGTACTCCTTATTCAGTTCCAAGTAGCCCTGGTAATAAAGTTCAGAAGAAGCATGACGCTTCAAAAATTAATAGAAAAAATGGAACCATAAGGGAAATCACAAATTGAGAATTTTCATTTTTTATGTCAAGGTTTCATTTTTTAGCAACGAAAGTTTGAATTTTCTGAGAAATTCTGATTTTTTGAAAATTTCTGAACATTTTTTCTGTAAAAAATCTAACATTTTCTGAAAATTTTTGAAAAGTCGATGAGACTCCTCTAGATGTCCCAAACGGGAATTTCAGAACGTTTTCATCATCTACCTAAAAACTTATATTTGTATGTTTCCGATGTTGTAGTTTTCTCTCTTTTTATCGAGAACCTGAGGCATCGAAATCCCTATTTTCAAGAATTTCAATTCAAACATAACCAGAAAAATTGAAAAAATATCACAAATAAATTTGTATTTCAATAATTAAAAAGTAATAAATTGATTGCACGTTGTGCTTGACAAACACGGATGAAGAAAATCAAACAAAAAGAAAGATACAGTTTTGAAAAATGAGGAGTCGGGAATTTGATGAGAAGGGGTGAGCGTCATTATTCAAAAAAACTTAAAACATATGACCATTGTAAAATGTTACTATAGAAAGGTTTAAATTCCTATATCTATGAAATTATACAAGAAGAAAAAAAAACATGGTTGATGATAATCCGTATCAGAACACACCGGGGTGATTTTTCTGACGCAATTAGTTCTGAGACGAAATATCACCAAATGTATAGACAAGATAAAATTTGAAAGTACACGAAATGAGTTTTGATTAAGAAGGGAAGGAAGGTCAAAAAACTGAGAAAGCTGGCTGCCAAAAAATGGCTTTACAAGATGGAAAAAAAATCAGGGAAAGTATTCAAACAGTTAAGAAACAAGAATGATGGACCCGGGTACAAGAAAAAAAAACAGGACAATGTGAGAATGGGAGAAACTGATAAGGACTTCTTGAAAGATTGAGCATGATGTCGGTGTGATGATTTGTAAGTTTTGTTATTTAATTTTGGAACATGTTCCGGTTGATGCAATTGGAGAATTTGAAGATTACATTGGGAAGTTTGCCTTGGTCGGAGGTGTCAGCACAGTAGAATGCCTGAAAAATCATTGTTTTCATTCAAAATATTTCAGAAATTTAGAGTTGGAGCTTAACAATAGTCTATTGAGATATCTTTGAAAAGTTCAGAATCCGCCAGTTTCAGCTAAGTATTTCAGCAAAAATCTTTTTTTAGTGCAAAACAGCAATTTCCAGAGATTTTCTCAATTTCTAGGAGGTTCCAGAACATGGATAAAAGTGCAATCTGATAAAATTCGATAAAATATAACAATTTTTTCTCAATACTAAAGTCAAGAAGTCTTGAAGATGATAAAAAATTTCCAGCTACAATTTAATACCGTTGTGTTTTTCGTACTCGAGTAACTCGAAAAATACCAAATGAGTAGTTTAATCTCATTCTTATCCATAGTTGTTTAATCCATAGTTGCAAAATCATGGGCCGGCCCGCCTTCTGTGCAGACGGTGATTTTTTTAAAATTTTTATCGAAACTTTTGAAATTTTTTCAAAAATTTGAACAAAAACTAACTATTTTTTGAGTACGTTCCACTCTGTTAACTTTGTTCAAAAATTTAATTTTTTTTTCTTTTTTAATTGAAAAAATGACCCAATTTTTCATTGGAAATTTTTCCACTCTGAGAGGCAGGCCGGGCTGAGAAAATGCCTCTTTCGGCCCGGCCCGTTGCGACTATGGTTTAATCAAAACTAACTAATTTCAATTTTTCACAAGATATACAGAAACACAGTACTCAATTGATATTCGGCATTTTCAGGAGTCTATAGCTCGACTGTCAATTTTCCGATCATTTTGAAAATACTCGAGAATGTGAAACTGACCTAGATTTAAAATTGCGTTTACAGAATTTTCAGAAAGTTTCTAGATTTTTTCATCTCATTGCCGATTCCTGAAAGGATTCTTATTTTTCAGGTTTTCAGTACAAAAACGGACCAAAAAAGACACAGGGTGTCTTTCAAAAATAGGGGAATATCGAGAAAACCAAGGGTTTTTCGAAAATTTCTGGATTTTAGGTCTGTTTTACATCTTCTAAAATTCTCAAACTGATCGGGAAATTGACTGTCGAACTCTAGATTTCGAAAAAGGCCTAAAATCCACTGACTGGCACTGCACATCACCAAGTTATTCAGTCAGTCAGTATTGATTGTACAGATATTTTCAACAAAAAACACTCACTTCAATTCGTCTGGAAGACGTCGGAACCAACGGTGTTCGATTGCTTCCGACAATTTCATTCGTCCCATTGGTTCGTAAGCAAGCATGTGCTCGATAATTTCGAACAACTCAACGTGCTCTGGCTCAGTGCAGGTCATGGAGCGCCTGAGTGGCTTGCAGTTGTCACGAACGTAGGCAGCATCCGGGGAAGATTGCGCCCAGTCCAAGCGGCCATTGACAAAGAACTTGGTTCTGTAATTTTGCAAATTAGAATCAATTGAATCTTGGGAATGACTCACTTTGTCTTCTTAGCCATTCTTGGTGGAATATCTCCAAGCACTCGCTCCATCATCGCCAAGTGTTCACGGTTCTCGTGAGTCTGGAAGAGGGTGCACCCAGTGTACAGCTCGTAGAGAATACATCCAACAGACCAGACGTCGCACGGTTGATTCCATCCGAGTTCTGCGAATTCAGATCTTATTTTTCGTATTTTCTAAAGGAAAACTCACCAAGAATAACTTCCGGAGCTCTGTAATGGCGTGTAGACACAATCGTTGAGTGATGCTCATGATCGAAAGTGGCCGATCCAAAATCGATCAATCGAATTTGTGTTTCTTTCAGGACTTTGGTCGGCTTCTTGTCCATTACTTGGGTAGTGTAGTCACCAGATACGAACAGGATGTTCTCAGGCTTCAAGTCGGTGTGGGTGAGCTTGTTCTCGTGCAAAAACTTGACTGCCTTACAAACTTGCCACGCGATGTGCATCGTTTGGTTGATTGGATAGGGACGATAGTGATTGTTCTTCTGAAAAAAACGAAAATATTGGAAAAGGAGTTTTTGGGGTTTCGATGACTCAAATGTACAGTACCAGTCAATAAGATATGCAAAAACGTTTTTTCAGTTTATTCTCGCCATTTTGACCATTTTCAAGAGTCTGTAGCTCGGCTATGAGGTTCCCGAACGTTTTGAAAGTTTTGGTATGTGAAAACCAGACCAGATGGAAAACTGTGAATTCACAGAATTTTATGAAAATTCCTAGTTTTTCAGCTAAATGCCGATTTCTGGAAAACACATGTTGTCAGTGAAAAAACTTGCCAACAATAGATATTTCTCAGAAATATGGAAATATCTGAAAAGCCAGAAACTTCCAAAGAATTCTGTGAGTACAAAGTGTTAAATCTAGGTTTGTTTTTAACCATCCAAAATTTTCAATGTCATCGGAAGCTGGTTAGCTAAGACTTCTAAAATTGGTGAAAATGGCCGAAAATTAGCGACCGGTATTGTAGATGCCACGGAATATTTTCAAATCCAAAGTCTCACCAAGAAGTCGAAAATCGATGGTCCCAACAAATCAAACATCAAGCACATGTGTCCTTGGTATTCGAAGTGGCCTCCCATGTGAATGACCCAGCTGAAAAAATAATTTAATTGAAAAATATTATCAATATTTTTTTTATGCCGAGCACCCTTGTTTTTTGGACTACGGTATGTCAAAAGCCTATGAAAAGTTTCCTTGTGGGGCTCAAGCAAATTTATTTTAGTATATTTTCGCGTTTTCGAAACCTGTTCATCAATTTTTCACGAATTTTTCGGCGTTCTCGTGGGATTTTTACTTGACATTTGAATATCGAAAAAAAACAGAATTTTCAAAATTGGAATATCCTGATATTTCAAAATGTTCGAAATTCTGGAAAATTTCAAAAAAGCCATTCCGAACATTCCAAGAACTTTGAACATTTTTTAAAATGATTCGTAATGTTTCCCTTCATGATTTTCCCCAGATCCCAGTTATGGGCCCCCATTATTCCTCATCTCTTCCCAATCTCTCATAAATCTTTCACTTTTCAAATGTTATCATTAAAAGTGTAAGTGTAGGTGTAAGTGTGCACACATTTCTTTTGCTCGCTTCTTTCTTCTTCTTTTCCAGAGTAGTGTAATAATACACGAAAAATAATCGATTAAGCTTGTTTCTCTCACACTACAACATCTTTTCATGTTCTTCCGGCTCCAGGAACATGACATATCTCTCTTCTTCTCAATCACAACCCTTTTTTCCGGCCAAGTTTTTGTCCCAGAGCACTCGCACTACCTATCATCGTCTTTTTTTCTTCTAGAAGCGTTTCCTAGGATTCCCCCATGCTCCGTCTCTCACATCGAACAGTTGTCTTTCGGGAGCAGTGGTCGGGAAAGAGAGCGAAACCGCAGGAAGAAGAAGAAGAAGAAGCATCCGGAAAACTCGAAAATCACTCCTCCTCCTTCTCTCTCTCTCTCTCTCTCTCTCTCTCTCTCTCTCTCTCTATCTATCTATCTATCTATTGATTGGTGATTCGTCAAAGAATCAGGAAAATTTTGAGACTCGCTCATCCGTCATGTGTGTCGGGGGCCCATGTGTATAGAATCTAACACCATTGAGATTGAAAAGCATGAGCGAACGTCAACGATATAGACTTTACACACTGGGATTTCGACAAGTGAACTTTGGAAAAAAGGCACTAGGGGAATCATGTGATTTAATGAGCTAATGGGCTAAGTTATGAGGTCAGCAAAAATAACTTCGAACAACTTGTGACTTTACAGACTTTGAATTTTTAGCAAATTTTATAACCAGAGTTTCACTTTTTTGTCCCATATACAAAAACGCATTTTTCAGTTGCTTTTCTACGATTTCAAGGGTCTGAAGCTTGGATTTAAAGATATCGCTCATTTTGAAAACTTTGGAAGATGTAGAATAAACATAGATTAAAAACTTTGTACTCGCAGAATTTTCGAAAAGTATCTACTTTTTCAGCCTTTTTGCCGATTTCTGAAGGATAGTCCAAGAATAGGCCAAAAATGATATCTTTCGAAAGTCGGCAAGTAGCTCGAAAAACTAGGAATGTAATTCTGGAAAATAATTCTGGAAATGAAAAAGTTTCAATTTAGGTCTGTTTTAGACTCTGCAAAATTTTCAAAGTAATCGGAAACTTGACAGCCAAGCTCTAGACTCCCGAAAATGCCAAAACTACTCAAAATTCCAATTTTCGAATTTTCACAAATCAAAACACTCACTTTTGTTTCTCCTTATCTCTCTCCGACAACCTTTGGAGCACCTTAATTTCAAGTCTGGCAGCTTCACGGTACTTGTTAACGTTCTTGATAATTTTCAGCGCCATGAAGTTGTCAGTGACCGTATCGATGACTCGAACAACTTTTCCGAAGGTTCCTTCTCCAAGTGTTTCGTGGATGACAACTGGAAAAAGTTCAAATGTTTTACAAAACACAAAAAAACACTCACATCTGTTCAAAATGAAATCTCCCTTGGAGTAGACCAAATGACCATCCTTATCATCTCTCAACTTGTCCGTGGCCAATGGATTCTGCTCGATAATCTTGCTTCGGTTTTGTTGAGTCTAAAAGAAGCAGATTTAAAATTTTGAAAATCAATTTTTGGGTTAGTACATTAAGGGGTTAGTAGTTTCATGCCAGTTTCATGCCAAGAGTACCTGTAAACCAGTTCTAGACGGTTTCCGTGCCTTATCACCACTAGCAATGATTTTATCAACTTTTGCAGATACAGAAGCTGGTAGTTGGAGCTGTGTTATCAAATTTTGAACCGCTGCAGATTTTGGTTTTTGAGCGCCAGGTGGTGGTGGTTCTCGAATGGTTGCAGTAGTAGTCGGCTCTTCTGGAGGTGCACCTTGACCTGCTCCAGATCCTCCTTGAGTGGAAAACGCAGCAGATACGGCATTCACAGTTTTCTTAGCACGTTGCTCATCGGTTTGCTCTTTGACATTATTGTTGTTATTCAAGCTCAACCCAATTTCTACACCAGATTTCGATCCAGTTAGTAGTGATCCTCCTGGTACTCCCTCTCCAGCCATTTTCTTTTTTCGAAGAGACAACTTTTTTTCTATCAACCTCTTCTCGTCATCCGCTGGTGGTGGAGCCGCATGACTTGTCGATGGCACATTTGGACTGCCAATTGCACATATCGTGGTACCCGATTTAGATCCATAAGCTCGTCGGAGAGCCTTCGGACCACCCGTAGAAGTAGTGGGAAGTTGACCATCTTCCGGTTCTTTGGGAAGAAACTCAATGCCGTCAATTTTATGTACAGCTTCATTTGGTACTATTGGCTTTGGGGGAGCGCCAATTGATCGTTTTGGCTCGGGAGGCTTTTGAAGAGAGTTCTGCTTTGCGACAGGTGGCCTTGGTGGAGCTGCAACATTTTGAACAGGCGCTGGTTGAGCGGGGGCACCGTCCCTCAGAGGAGCAATCGCTGGAGCAAATGGAGAAGGTTTAGCAGGTGTTGGCTGGGGTTGAGTTTCAGCAGAAGCTAATTTCGCCCTAGTAGACGCAGCGGATGGAATCCTTAGCACGGTCTTCTCAGTTGGTGGACCATTCTTGCTCTTCAGCTCTGTTAGTTTTCCAGAGACTTGCTTCGAAATTGGAGATGGAGCAGGAAATTGGTTGAAGCTTGATGAACCTTCCTGTTCAGCCAAAGGAGCAACAGTAGCTACTGGAGTTTTAGGAGCAGCGGGCTTTGTTACTGGAGCTCTCGCGGGTACTGTAGTTGGAGCAACTGCAGCTTTAGATTTTTCCGCCAGTGGTTTTTCAGCGTTCTCAATTCTCTCTATTTTTTCTGGCTTCTCGGAAACTGCATGTGGAGAAGGAAGTTTGACAGGATTTTGAGTAGGCGACGGATTCGGTGTCAACTTTTTATGAGCGGGTACCGCTGGTGGTACGGTAAGAGGAGTAGAAGTTTTAGAAGTGGGTGCGAGAGATGGTGTAGGAGCTCCAGATTTTATAGGAGTCATCGGGCTGGAAAGACCTTTCCAGTGGTTGTAGCTTTTGTAGAGGTGGGGGTCAGAGACACATCTTCGTAAACTGGCAAGTAGTTGAGTATTCCGGCGACGAGAAACGTAATTCTTGTATTTTCGTTTTCGTGGAATAACAACAAGTGGTAGACGACGGAGTGCCAAAGAATTGGGATTGGCAATGGAACCAGCGCCGCCGCTGCTTGCCACTTTTTGATGAAATACTGGCATTTCTTGGGGAGGACCTACGACTAATATCGGTGGTGGTTGGGGTTGCGCTTGACTTTGCACCGCCGATGTCTTAAAGACAATAGCAGCTGACTGGATTGGTGGCGCGTTCGAAAGTACAGCTCGTTGAGGTAATCGATGAGAGATGTAGTGACGACGTGAGACTAGAGGTGATAAAAGATGATGGTTGTTCGTCGAGGCTGAAGGCTCACGCGACGATGATTGTGGGTTTGGTGATGAGCACGCGGTCAGACAGTACGGTGAGACCGATGGAGATGAAGGGAATGCAAATGACGTGGATTGGTCCACCGTCGTCGTTGGCACGGCCACTTTGGAGGTGGCCCTAGAGGAATGCAAATGTTACAGACACTGGAAAAGAGGAGGATGACTCGTAAATCAAGAAAGTGAGAATTTTGAAGCTAAGGTAAGACAGAATGACATGAAAAGAGATCGGAATCCAAATCCAATAGAAATCAAGAAAGTGAGAATTTTGAGAGAGCTTAGGGTCACAAATTCCGTTAAGACATGTCGGATAGAGTTCAAAAACAGCTGATCGCAATTTTTTTAAGTTCTCAAAGTCAAGCGAAAAATGTCAGGTGACTTGTTAAGTCATCAATTTAAAGACACTGAAGTTTGGAAACCGAAATTTTTTAGAATGAAATTTCTTAAGGTTTTGGTCAAAAAACTAGTAACTGGTTCAGTTTCAAAACCGTGGAATTTGGAACAAAAAATATAAGGAAAAAATCTCAGCAGGTGGTCAAATTTGAATGAACTTTTTAATACAAAAATGACGCCATTTTAGTGATACAAAAAAGTGAACATCTGGGTTTTCCTGCAGCTGGGATCTTCAAATTAGAAAAGTTCAAAAAATTGATCTGCAAAGACTGAGGGAAGGACACCTGGTCTAACAATTATCTGAATCTGAGGGATCTCAAAACTTTTGAGTCAAACCTGTTGCTCAAGTTTCGCGAATCAAAAAAATGATAAGAAAAAAGATTGACGTTCTTGTTCGTTGTTCGATTTTCCTACTAGCGATCGAAAAAGAGAAAAAAGAAGAGGAGTTCGTAAAAGAGATACACATACACAAAAATAATAGGTATCTCGGGCATCAGGCAGGCTTCAACGGTCCCGGGAAGCCGAGAAAGAAAGGATCCTTCTTCATTTTTCGTAAGACACGACGGTGAGGAGACACAGAGCCGCCCACCACTGAGCACAGAGTCGGCGAAAGAGATATTTCACTTTACAATGAACTGTGCCTTCTTCTTCTTCTCTTCTTCTTCTTCTTCTACTACTTCCCGCGGGAAGAAAGAGTGAGCTTGGATAAGAAGACCGAAGCAATAGATGAAAAGCTCTTCGAGCAGCAATTTTAAACTATTTTTCTGTCTCTATCCGATCACTCTCTCTCTCTCTCTCTCTCTCTCTCTCTCTCTCTCTCTCTCTCTCTCTCTCTCTCTCTGTCTCTCTCTCTCTCTCTCTCTCTCTCTCTCTCTCTCTCTCTCTCACTTTTCCCTCTCAGTGGTAATGTCCTCTTATCCGGGAGTGTGTATGTGAAGATCAGGGACCCCTCTCTCCCTCCTCGAAATATATACACGCTTATACACGTCACCGATACGTGTTGGATCACTTCGTTTTTCCATTCAGCTCCGGTGTCACACACATAGAAATGAACAGGAATCCGAGGGAGTGGAAACAGAGCATTGGATAGAGCTCGGTGAGCATGCAGAAGGAGGGAATTGAATCAATCAATATTTTGAAATCCGAAAATTACTTCATGATCGAGTATTAGCAATTAGTTGGAAGGAGTACCTAATCTTAAAATATATATTTAACTATTGGGAAATAATATGGCTGATTGTTTATGCATAACCCTTAGTTACTAACAGATGGGTCGAAGGAAAAAGGGAAAATGGTGAATCGAATGAATCAATATTTTGAGAACTGGAAATCGCTTGATGGTCGAGTTAGCAATCAGATGGAGAAAGTGATAAGGACTTATTCTACAGTACCCGTTACATGAGGAAGTCAATTGAACACGATATCTAAAAGATGTGCTTGGTATGAAAAGTATTGGAAATTCCTCAATACATAAATCGAGAGAAAAGCTCCACCAACCGTAAAACCTTCCATAGAAGGGCCCCATTACTTTTAATTTTGAGCTAATTTATCTCGTTTCCTGTCGAAGATATCAAAACAATTGTTAACTGGTAAATTTTTCATAATAATATCAGAAATATTTTATTAGTTGACACATTTACGATATCTTGCCCAGGAGCCGAACAAATTAGCTTAAACTTGACGGGGTGGGGGCTCTTCTATTACAGGTTTCACGGTAATTCTGCAAGATTGAGAATTTTCAACAACTCGCAAATAGTACAACTGTTATGACTAACCACAAACAGACTTTTAGGAAGAGCGCTGAATGATGAATAATATTATCTTGCACGAAACCGTATTTTCGAACTGGTTTACAGATTTTTCCCTCTCTGAAACAAACGAAACCCAAAACACAAATGACTCACCCCTGGACCCAGCTCCGGAATCGGTGTTGGCGGTGGTGCTTCGACGACTTTGACCCTGAAAATTAGCATGGATTACAAAAAAGACTAAAAGCTGAAGTTTCACATTTGTTTTTGACTCATTTCCCCTTCTGAAGTATGAGTCATGCTAGTGGTTTCTCATTTGACTAAAAAAAATTTTCCTGCTGTACGATTTTCTGATTTTCTCTCAACATTTTGTTTTAATTTTTGAGTCAAGTTTCTCAGTGAGAACCTCTCACAACTCACACGTTTCGAAATTTCCTGAAAAACCAAGCGATCGCACGGGACACCGCCATTTAAAGGGGGAATAATAGGAGTGAGAATGACAAGTTTTGTGTTGAAAAGAACTACAAAAGCGTTCCTGCGGAGGAAGAGTATTGATATTTTTCTAGCTTCTCGTTGTTCTTCCTCGTTATTATTTAGTCTACTCAAATGTCACTAAAAAACTGACGAAAAAACAACAGGAAAATCAGTGGCAAGAGACAGTAGACACTTATTATATGGAAAGGGAAGGGAAATTCCTTAAGAAAAAAAATATATAGAGCTAACCAAAAACCAAAAACAAAACGCTAATCATATGGGAATCACCCAAGTGAGATGTTTTGGTTGCTAAGGGTCAGAGAGAATAGAGGGAATGAGGAATGAGACATCATGTTCTCACTCCAACGCATTTTTTCTGTCGATGGACATGATGATTCATTTTTCAGTAGAACATTTATAAATTTTTGTCAATAAACAAAACAATATACGATTTGCGGGCGATTCTAATGACAAAAATAAAAAAATGACCATTCGAGCGGAAATTAGAAAAGGCTTGATTGATAATAATTTCTCAGTCCTACTAGAAGGGAGGGAGAAGCTTTCAAGCGATATTGTAATAATTTTCAGATACCGTAAAATCCGCAATTTAGAAATCCTCATGATTTTAGAGCATAGAAATCTGATCCTGATAATTTTGAAAACTAAAAATCTGATTTTAATAAATTCAAAGCTCCGAAATCTGATTCTGATAACCCAAAACCCTCAAAATCTGGTTCTGATCATTTTGGAACCCCAAAATCTGATTTAGATATTTCAAAGTTTCAAAATCTGATTCTGATAACTCAAAACTCCGAAAATCTGATAATTTCAAAGTCTTTGACTCAGATTCTAATAACTTTATAGCCCCAAAATTTGACACTAATAATTTTAAACCGCAAAAATCGAACTCTGATGATTTTTAAGCCATCAAATTCTGATTCTGATGATTAAAAACCCAAAAAATATAATCATGATGATTTTGAAGCCAAAATTCTAATTTTGACCATTTTAAAGCTCCAAGAACTGATTCTGATGGTTTCAACTTTAAAATTAGATTCTAGTAATTTTGAAGCCAAGAAAATCTAATTTCTGTTAATTTTAAAACCGATAAAAATCAGCTTCTGATAGTTTTAAAGCTCTGAAATCTTTTTCTGATGATTCAAAAACCCCACACAGGGATTTTGATGGCTTAGTCTCACTAGAAGAAAGGGAGAAGCTTCTAGGCAATGTTTCAGCAATTTTGAGTCACTGTAAAAGCCCAAATTTGAATACTAGTGATTTTAAATTCTCAAGATGTAGCGTTAAAATCATTTGAGTCATATTTTGGGAGATTAGAGATACTAGTATCTAAATTTAGCATTTTACATTCGCTAAAATTTGCTGAAACATTGCTTTAAAATCATCAGAATCGTAAAATGTGATTCGAACAATTTCGGAGCACGAAAAATTGATTCTAGAGATCAGAAAGCTCCAAAATCTGCTTTTGAGTCTCAAAACAAAACCTAGCAAATATTCTAAAAAGTCCTTCACCTGCTAGCAAAATTTTTCAAGTCTTGTCAACACTGATTTTCGGATACCATTCGAGAAAATCTATTGTAAGCTCCGTCTAAGGAATACTGGTTGGCGGCCATGATGAAAATTTTCGGTGGGTAAGGAATGGAGAAAAGGCGGGAAATGGCTCTGCGGCTTGAGAAGGTGCCAAACGCATAAAAAAAATGAGTGCGTATAAGGAATTCCTGACAGAGATTGAGGTGGCAGGACGTTATTATTTTACAAGGGGGAAATGAGAACCTTTCTTTTCTATTCCCATATTTTTTCATGGGGAGATATTTATTTCTTAAGGGTACATTTTGAGTTTTTTTCCAACTACAGTACCGGTCAATGAGATTCACAAAAACGTAGTTTACTGTTGATTTTTGGCAATTTTGACAATTTTCAAGAATCTGGAGCTTGGCTGTCAAGTTTCCGATCACTTGGAGAACTTTAAAGAGTGTAAAACAGACGTAATTTGGAACATTTGCATTCACAGAATTTTTCGAAAATTCCTAGTTTTCTAAATAGTGTAAAACTAGGATTTCTTAAATAAATCTGTGAATGCTAATTTCTCAATCTAGGTTGGTTCCACACCCTCCGAAACTATCCAAGTGATTGAAGACTAGCCAAACGAGCTCTAGACTCAAACATCCAATGAAAAGTACGCTTTTAGTATATCTTTTCGGCTGTTACTGGACCTTTCCAGTAATTTTTTAAGAAAATTAAAACTCACACTTCAATGGAAATCGACTTGACCGGAGTTTTCTTCTTGGGTACATTAATTGTATGGATACTTTGTGGGAAGAATTGAAAACCTTCTGGCAGAACAATCTTTGGTGGTGGACTCGGTGGTTTTGTAGTGTCGGAGCTCAGTGTGACCACTGAAGGTGTTGGACCCGCTCGTTCATTACTGATAATAAATGGTGGTCTTGGGGACAGTTTTCTGGCGACTTGTGGCGGCTTTGGTGGTTTCCATAGGCCTAACCGTTTCAGCTCGGCCTCCTCTGCTTCCTTTCTCTCCCTCTCGATCCTCTCTTCTTCTGCCCGCGCCTTCACTCTTCTTGCATCGATTTCTTTCATCGCTATAAGGAATGAATCCGAACTGGTCCTTCTTCGTGGCGGCCGTGGTGGATTGGATATCCGAGTTTCTTCTTCCAATAACACAACCGGGAATTTTATTCCATACGATGAGGATCGTGTCGATTTTGTTGAACTTGTTGGTTTCCGTACAGATCGATATAATGCCTTCCAACTTGTTATGGGTCCATGAAGCAGTATAGGTGATCCTTTCTTTTTGATACTTTTTGCTGGCTGTTGAGCTGCATTGCGAATACCAGGTGGACCAGCATTTGGAGCTTTTTCTTGAACTGGACGTCGGGCAGCACCAGCAGCAGGAGGACCTTGACGTTGGGCAGCACCAGCAGCAGGAGGACCTTGACGTTGGGCAGCACCAGCAGCAGGAGGACCTTGACGTTGGGCAGCACCAGCAGCAGGAGGACCTTGACGTTGGGCAGCACCAGCAGCAGGAGGACCTTGACGTTGGGCAGCACCAGCAGCAGGAGGACCTGGACGTTGGGCGGCACCAGCAGCAGGAGGACCTGGACGTTGGGCAGCACCAGCAGCAGTACTAGGAACTGGTTCTGGACGATATATTGGCCGTATACGTGGACGTACACCAATGCCAGGAAGTTTACCATTAGCTACACCATTAGCCGGTTGCGGAGCTGGATTTGAGCCTGAAGTTCCTGGAACAGTAGTGGCTGCCATTTTTGCAGCAATAGCAAATGCTTTTCTAGCAGCCCTGACAGCATTAGCCTTAGCAGCAGCAGCAGCCTTAGCAGCAGCAGCAGCTCTGGCTTTTTTCTTACTCCTAAATCGCGGCTTCGGATCACGCATTGGTCGTTCAGGTGTTAGAGTGCATGACCGACGCCTTTCGTACGGTATCCGCTTTTTTGGTGGCCGTCTTGGAGGGAGTGGTTTTCGTGGAAATTCTTCTGGTGGTCCAACAACTTTTTCAGGTGTGTTTTTGTTCCTATCCACAGATCCTCCGCCGGTTCTCCGCGGACAAGAAGATTCGGAATCCGAGTAATACCTTACAGGACTGGGTGTTCTTGGTGGCGACGCTTGAGTGATGGTAATGGCTCCCGGTATTCTGCACATCCATTGATTCACTTTATTGAGAAGTTTTTGAGTTGGCAACTTCCATGGACTAGCCCGATCGCTCATCCGTGAATGGCATCGAGAAGGAGGAGCTTCGTATTCAAAGTCCACATTTGCTGACGCTTTCACCGGCGCTTTTACCCACGGCGACGGTGTTCTTGCAAAGTCTCTGTGATGTGCTGTTGGGGAAGAAGTCGGTGGTGGAGCTGGACCATTCTGTGTTGCAGGTGTCGGAAGTGATCTCACCGGTGTTTTTGCTTTACCATTGGCTCTGAAATTACGGAAAATTAAGTTTTAGTCATGTTTTATATGCGGGATTAGTGCAAAATAACTATCCGCATTTCCTAGTCAAATCATTTCCCCGTAAATATTAACTTAATTTTGATATACTCTTGCCCAATTCTACAGAAACGAAAGTGCATTTCAAAGGAATTTTCACTGGGATGATTGGTGCTGAAAACTCTAAGCAGACGACCTCAAGTTCAAAAAGTAGACTTCAAAGGAACTACCAATGGTAAAGATAGAAGGTGGACCACTCCCAAAATCTGCATTATGCTGGATCAGCTCCAAATCTATCAGCTAGAAAAAAGGTTTTCTTTGGCCTGAGAAATCACTAAAACTCCTCATAAACTTCTTTCGGTTTGATTAGTTTAAAACCTACCAATGCAAAACTTCCTAGCACCTACATGATTGCTAAGACACCTGCAGGTCCGGATTGGATCCTGTGCAAAAGCATAACTTTTTTAATTCTTGTTACAGAAAGCTGCAAATGCCCTCGATTGCTAACGACATTTCAAAACAGCGCAAATTCACGATAGGACATTTCGGCTGTTCAACGTTTTTTTGAAAGTGATATTTTGTTTCGAATTTCTAAATCCTCATTTTCTGATCCTTCGGTTTTGCAGTTAGTTCAAAAAGACATTGCTAATCTAATCTCCACTGAATCTGGGTAAGATCGCTGAACAATGCGCCGCTACCATCCAGTATCTAATCAAAATTCACAATCGGACCTACACCGACGCAACTAAAATTGATTAATTTATCGAAAGGAGCCTAGAAAAGTCGAAATGTAGGTAGGACATTGTAGATTCCGGCGTTACAGTTAGTTATTAGGACATGGCCAGTATTTTTTTGAACAGAAATACTCACTTTTTCCTCCGTTTGGTGGCTTGTAATGCCGGTACATCTTGTGGATTATTCCTTTTTCGTGTTGCTGTTTCTTTGTAATTGACTTCCTTCCCCACTCCTCGTGCAGCTCGAGTTGTGACCATTCCTGAAAAAATAGTTTGATTTCAAAGTTTTTCAAATTTTCAAACGGCGCGTTTCGAAAACTAGAGTGCTTGAATAGTACAGAGGAAAATAAAAGAGGGGAAAGAAGAAGACAACACTGTTTGGACCTAGTCAATAACTCTGCGGTTCGGTCGATTGCTATTCTGGGTGGCAGATGCCTTAATGTCATCAGCAAGAAAAAGAGTGAAAGAAAGGATATTCAAAGAATTTCGTATTTGAAATTGATTTCATTTTGCAGAAAATGCGAGAATAACAAAATACTGCCTTCAAAATTTAAAATCCTTGAGAAAAAACGATAAAAACTAAACTAGTAGGGACAAAGAGAGCGAGAAAAACCAATAGTAAAGGACAAGAATGAGCGATGGTCCAGGTGGGGTTGTAGCGAGTCAAAACAATAATACACGTAGAATGATTGACAGAAAATCAATAACCAAAAGGTTTACGTGTTGAAGGAAGAGACGAGGCACTGTGGGCCACCCCGTTCATTGAGAGTCGAGGGGGCACAGTTGACCCTTTCTCTTGGGAAGAAGAAAAAAGGGTCAACTAGGACCCTCTCTTTCTCTGCGCCTCCTCCATTCTCCTTCTCTCTCCCTCTCCTCTCTTTGTTTCTGTGTGTGCGAGAGGGGGAAGACTGGGTGTTCGCGGGCCCGGGACCCGTTTGAAAGGACGGGGTGTGTGTAGATAGATAATTTTTCGCGGGTAAATTTTTGAATGGTAATGTTTTTAGAAAACGTATTTTTTTTATTTTCGAGCAATTCTGGCAAAAATAACAAGATAAAATGTTTGGGTTGAGTAGAGAAATAATTGAAAATGCAATACTTTAAACGAAAACTATTATGACAATTGAGTTTCATATTTTTGAGCCTGTTTTGAATATTATTCACTTATTTTGGAAAATCTACGACAAATAAAAAAACTATAAAAATGGTCGAAAATCTGAAAAAAAATAGGAACTTATCATCTAAAATGAGCCCGAATAATACGATAGTTCTTAACCTTTTGTCAGAAACTTTTGAACGTTTTCAATTATTCTTAGCTGTTTTTAATCAATGAACGTTTTTGATAGGAAGAGTTTGTTTCAGCGAAAGATTGAAAATTGAACATTTCGAAATTTTGAAAAAATGTAATCAAATTCTCAAAATTTTACTTTTGAAGTATATTTTTACTTACGATAAGAAAAAGTGGTGTCACTTTTTTTTTAACTTCCTGCGTTTCTTATCTCTCAAAAAGCACCTGGTCGATACAGTGCAAAATGAACAGAACAGGTGAACATTTGATTAGATTTTGGCTAGAACAAAAGTCAATCAGGGGAATTTTAACCCTACATTTTTGAGAAATATGTGAGCAATCGGAAAATGTTCTCTCAAAGAGCATTTAGTTAAAAATTAAGTTTTTAATTAGTCAAAACAGTAAGCACTGTCTCATTGGACCAGTTTCGCTCAAGTAAATTACTGTGGATAACAAAGATTGTTTTACATATTCAAATTTTTATGTCACTAACAAATCAGTTATTCGGAAACTAAAATCAGTAAATCAGAAAATATCTTCCAGAAAAAATCAGAAAATGTCAAAGTCGTGAAGTGAGAAATAGTAAGAGATAAAACCTAAAATTAAAGTATTATGAACACAAGGAAGCCGAAATCTAATTTTCGAAGTTTTCTTACCAAATTTGGTTTGAACTGGAGAGAGCACTATGTTATGATAAACAAAAAAGTGTTTTAGAAGGCAAAATTCAATAAAATGGCTAGAAGTCTCAAAAATGGAGTCAAGAACAACACGGGAAAAACTCCGCGGCGCAAATAAAAATTAAATTATGCTGAAGAGATGCGTAAATCGAAAAATAATGATTGATAAAGAAATAATTTGTGTGAAAATCATAATCATCTATTTTTCGTCAGAAATTTAACGTGAAAATAAGGCTTTGATAGTTTGCGATAAGTTTTTAGAAGAGAGATAAACGAATATTCGAATTTCGAAGATTTAGAAGAAATAGAGGAAAGAAACAGATTTCAAGAAAAGTGCAAGGATGAATCACGAAAAGCCAAAAATTGGGCCAAAAATATTTCTCACCTCAATTCCCACTAAACACCATAGACGCTCAGTTTGCGCCTCAAAAACTCCAGAATGAAAGCGGGCCGGGATGGCTCTCGAGGGGGAACCCGCCAGAAGTTTTGAACTAAAATTATGTAGACGTCTAGGCTCTCTTGACTTCGATCAATATATTTGAGTTACTCTGTACAACGTAAAATAGCTAGACCGGTCGAAAAATTGAGGGAGCGGGAAAGCGAAAGATTGGGCACAACTAAGAGGTGTTAGAGAGAAAAGTAAGTGAAATGAGAGGCTGGTGTGGAGAAAAAGACAGACCGACCAGAGTGTGTGCTTGCGCCGTGGCGACTGCCTCAACTAAAGCCTTCTCCATCGTTCCACTCAGTCTTGGTTGACAAAAAAAAAAGAGAGGACCTTGACTCTTTACACATTTCTTTTTGTTTTTCGTATTTCTTCTCATTCGTTATCCATCCATCTTTTATGTTGCCACACAAGGAAGATCTTCGCAACTTTCATGGGGGAACTGTCTAGGTTGCCAAACAAGGCGGGAGGAAACAAAAGAAGACTATGGAAAGGGCAGCTGATACCGGAAAACAAAAGTTATGGGGAAAGAAAAAAACCTCAATGTGTGCCTGTTTTAAATTATTGCATACTTTTTTGAAGATTTTCTTTTGACAAATCCCTAAAAAATGTTTTCTCATGCACTCATTTTCTACCGCAAAATAAGTAATTTTTCGAATAGCGGACTCCTCATTCAATGATGATAGTATAATTTTTCATCGAAATAAGCAGAAATGTCGAGGTGAACAGAAACAGATGGCTTAAATGCTTTGAGTTCTTCTGCGAGCTAGAAGATTGCCATGAAAAAATTCTCATTTTGAAAATGCGTTCTGAGAGAAGCAGTAAATTCTCAAATTTTAGAATTTTCCTAATTTTCAACTTTGAGCCAATTTATCTCGGCTCCCGTCCAAGATATTAAAATTTAGTCAACTGTTAATTTTTTATCACAATATCAGATCTATTTAATCAGTTCACAAATTTTTGATATCTTTCACAAGACCCCAGAAAAACAGGCTCGAAGTTCAAAGTTGATAGGGCCATTCTATTAGAGTGTTTACGCCAGTTTTTTTTTTCAAAATCATGATATATCTGATTTGACGAGTTGTGCATAACATTTTTTACTAAATATTGAAGTGATGAGCCGGAACCATGTGCCAAAATTTTAGACAGCTCGAACTTTTTGAAAATTCTGGATCCAAATCGAAAGTTGAGCAACGTTTTTGTATCAAAAGAAAGACGCAAATATGTATTTCATTTCATTTAACAGTGGCTGTTTGGTATCCTTTCAAAAGTTGTATTACCTACCTGAACTTTCTCCATTCCAAGGTTTTATGCAAATGAGAATGATTCAAAAGATTCGATTTGTAAAGATTGTCAAGTGTTCCTCGAAAAACAACTTTTTGAAGTCTCAAAACTTTCGAAAATTTCAAAGTTATATGAATATTTAGAGGAAAAGTTAAAACAGAAGGGCTAGAATACTTTCCAAGTGTTATTAATCTACCGTGAAACCTCTAGTAGAAGGGCGTCCCACTGTCAACATTGAGCTCCGTTATCTCGACTAATATCAAAGATATAAAAATATATGTTTCAACTGCAAAAATGTTAATTATAGTATCACCAATATTTTATCAGTTGACAGATTTTTGATATCTCTAATTGGAAGCGAGATAAACGCCTTAAAGTTGGAAGTTGAGGGGCTTTTCTGTAACAGGTTTTACGGTGTTCAAGACATTCCAACTGACGGACCGCAATACTTATTTTTAGGTACATTAACTATCCGTATCAAAAAAAATATTGATCTTGTTCCGCTTGAGACTCATAGATTACAAGCTGACGAAGGAAGCTTTCAATGCTGGAATCAATCAATTCAAATTTGGTGTTCAATCTTCCGGGAGAATTCGTTACAAAAACGGACTAAAGTACTAAGAACAACTCGAAGAAACGGCAAAAAGCAAAAAACGAACAACTACGGTCTCAGCTTTCAAATTGCTCACAAGTTATTAGAGTATCAGGTTTCGGATATTCAAAATAGGAAGAGAACACCTGTTTGCGCAGGGATTCGGATTAGGCATTCAACAAGTATAGAAAAAGGCAAAAAGGTAACATAACTGTGAGTATATAAAAAAATAAATTATACCTAAAAACCTAGTAGCCACACCAGGAGGTCTAAAAAAGTTGAGTTCAAAACTTGGTTCATTTAAATAAAACCGTTTGGCGCGCGGGTGACATCATAAGTAGAACGGCGGAGCGCCGTTGCGCGCGCAACAGGTTTAGAGAGAAAAGAGAGAAAGGTAACTGCAAGCGTAGCTATGCGTTTTTATTCAGCTTGTGGAAAAAAGGAAAAACGAAAAGAAACCAAACAAAGCAGAAAGCTTCTTCGCCATGAAGTACCATGAAGTGACATAGTAATATCTCCATGGTTAAACGTGCACTACCCACTTTTGAAGCACCAACCCTTGTACTCCCTCCTTTAATAACAATATTTTCCATCATTGCGTTTTATCTGTCATTTTAGATTTAGAGAAAAAAAATGTTTGAAGCCCTGTTCCTACGATAATCACAATTCACAAATTTCAAAAGTTTCACCTTTTCTGAATACCAGCCTCTTTGTTCCTCAGTGCACCATTCCGGACACCCGGCTCGTAACAATGCCACCCCAACCGGAAACTATTTCCAGACAGAGCAACGGTCCACACAAGAGTCAGAAACGAAATCCCCTCCATTTTCAGCCCTATCAGAACTGAAGACATTTAGAATAATCCTACAATATTCACAACGACCACTTGTTGTCTGCAGCGATATCAAGAGTTCAAAGTAAAAGAGAATCAAAGTTCACCGTTTGCTTTTGCTCCCAGAATAGATTTTCTATGCAAAATCCTGGAGCATACTGTAGAGTGTTATTTTACAAACTATATATGCTAGCTCCCAATTTGGACCATTCATTCCAAAGAGAATATGGTTGTGCTACAAAAACTTTATTTCGGTTCTGTTAAGGTTTCAAAGATTGGGAAAAAATAATGAGAATTGATGGATATTAGGAGTAGACAAGGGTATTCAGAATGTGACACTACTAGAATTTGAAACAGTGAGTTTGGGATTTTGATGGAAGTTAATTTTAGGGGAAACATCGGTCCAAAAGCAAGTGGAGACATCAGAAAGGTGGGAAAGTTCGCATTTGTAAATAAACGAATTGTGCAATAAAATCCAAATAAAAATAGCAGTTGTATAGGGTGTAACGAAGACGTGATTTCTTGAACAGTCTAATAAATCTAGAAGTTGCCCACGAAGTTGTTGATAGCCAACCAGCCCATGAAAATGAAGAATCCAATGGCGATTACAGCTGCAGCAAATTCCATCACTCTGATCAAAACCTGGAAAAAAATAATTCCACCTAGTAGCGTCCAATAAAAAAAAACCAAAAACGTATTTTCAGTTTCGGATATTTTTAACGTTTTCAAAAGTCCGAAGCTCGGCTGTAAAATTTCGCATCACTTGGAAAACTTCGGAGGGTGCAAAATAGACCTAGATTGGAAACTTTACATTCACAGAATTTTTGGAAATTCCTAGTATTTGAGCTATACGCCGATTTTTGAAAAAAAACACTCGTTTTTCACGTTTGTAGTACAAAAATGGGTCAAAACAGTAATTCAGGAATCGGCTAATAGCTAAAATTTTGAAATTTTACAAAAAAATTTTGTGAATGCAAAGTTTTTGGTCACAATGACCGAAAAGCAATTGAGAATACGTTTTTGTATATCTTATAGACCAATACTGTAGCTATTGGACTGCTCTTACTTTTTCATGAAATTGGCATAAGTACTTCTCCGGCTCCATGAAGAACCGAAGAATTTTCTGTGGAACGCGGACTGGTTCATAGCAAGTGAAGACATGGAATATTTTTTCTTCTTTTTTGTGCTCTTTGATGTACCTGCAGAGAAGGCACTTTGGAGCGGTTTCATCAGAAGTGTGATTGCATCTCATATTGAGGATTGGGAAGGGGTGGGTAAGCTCCAAAGTGAGCAACAACAGATTTCAGACAATGAAGACTCCAGTGGCTTCAAAGAAATGGGCGGAGCTTATCGACTCTCAAGCCCTGCAGAAATAGGCGGAGCTTCTGTCTATTCTTCTTCTGACGTGCAATAGAATACGATATCGCACGGAGGAGAGCCATGTTTTTGAGAAGGGAAGATTGTTCTGTCCAGAATTTCGGATGAGATCAGGAAGATTCTAGAATGAAGCGAGGGTGCAAGGCAAAGGAATTTTGACATACGCACGTTGACAAATTTTGTAATTTTTGAAGGAATTATAATCGTCACTATATTCAAAATCTATTTTGGGAAGGAGTGCGATTGAAAGATATCGATAAGAAAGATATTTTGATGAGACATTTGTCAAAGATCATAGAGTGGTAGAAGTGAGGTGAAAACGATTTCCCGAATACTTTAAAAACGGTTTCCCGAATACTTAAAAAAAATTATATTTTTGAAGTTGGAAGTTACGGTTGCCTTTGTTTCTCACAAAATCCATGAATCTCTTCGAGAACGCCTCTACAGTGGCACGGAGGTATTTTGAGGGTAACTTGGCCCGCCATTGGTCCAAACTTTTCCCCAACCACTCCAAATTAGGATGTGGACGTGCTGGGACCCTCGACTGAAAAATTCCACATGCGGAATTGTCAAGTAGAATCATGTCCGGCGACGAGGGTGACTATTCGCAAGTCTTGAAAAGTTGTGCTTGCATTTAACACATTCAACATCTCATTCTTCACCTTCCACCCTTTCTATATAAGACTTCTGACTTAATCCAGATAAAGCGCGCACCGTGTCCATATTCAGTACCCTTTTCAGACGTGCTCACCGACAATTTTCTGTTTTCTTTTTTACAAAACCCTCTTGAATACATAACAAAGAGCTTCTGACTTGACATTATACATGTCTGATCGTTTCAAATATTCCCCAAGATGTCTAAAATTTTTGTGATAACACGGAACTTTCCTCGTCTGTTTGATGTGATGTTTGAGAAGACCGAGTTATTGGTAACTTGACAGGTATCGTAAAAATGGTTTTCGATAGCGAAAAAACAGAAGATTTCCAATATCAAAGAACCAGGGAACAATGCTTGATTTTCGTTAACCGTAGTTCCCCTGATACAAGCTAACCCAAACCGTCACTCTTACGACAGACAATTTTATCATTTTCGAATTTAAATAAATATTTGTACTGTATCTCTCGCAATTTTCGAAAAAAAAAACATCTATTCTGATCTGACAACACCTGCTCCATTTTTGGTTCATTCTCACCTTTGATGATTTTTCCTTGGGAAGCAATGACTCATCATAATATCCCTGGTGCACATTTGCACAGTGCCTCGTCATTATTGTTCTTGCATTCTTCCAGAGGATCATGTTGTCCATTTTTTTAACAAGGTGAAATTTTAAAAACCATAAGATTTTTGACAGTCTGTACCTCGGCTCTAGTTAGAACAACTAGGGAAATGATTTCTGTACCATTTTCGACTATTTTTGAAATCTGACTTTTGACGTTTTTCTTGAGGGGATTCAATGTTTTATCTTATGAAACAGATGGAAATTTTGAAAAAAATTTTTTTCTAAACATATCATCCAAAAACTGAATTTCAAGGTTTTTCGGGATTTCCTAAGGTTGTGTACTTTTGAGATCTTTTATCTGCAAGACAACGATTTTCCAAGGATAATGTTCACGAATACATCCAAAGAATTTACAAAAATCTGCAACAGTTCCTTAGCAAGAGAAATTTATTGATATTAAAACATGAAACGAGTCATGATGCTTCAAAAATAAAAGAACAAGAGTATAGTTTCTCAGATACAACTCGATTATTATACGATTTGATCAAACGCCACATTATTAATTCAAAATTCAAGCTTAAAGTTGTATATGTTTGGGTTACCCATTCCCTAGGTCACCAGAAGAAAAATAAATTAAAATTTTAAAAAACAAATAAAGAAAAATTAATCGTCCTCGGCCTCCAAATTGAACAGTGGTGCGATTCGTTTTTCGCGTTGCGAAAAACACAGATCTTGGCAATTTTGTTCAAAGAGAATTGGAAGTTCTTCCATTTCTTCCATTGAAGAGCAGCGAGGATAGTGATAAGCGACACATACAGATGATCCCTTCTGGAAGTTTCGAAATTTGAAAATTATTGAAAAAAAAATGACATACCGGGCGGTACCATCTCTTCACAAACTTGGGGTCGACACCATCCGAGCAAGTATTCTTGATAATTTTGCAGCAACGCTTGTTGACCTCACCTGGAAGTTTTTAGGTTGATTTTATGTACAGTAACGGTCAATAGCATCTACAAAAACGTGTTTTCAGTTGATTTTTGGCTTTTTCAAGAGTCTGTAAAGTTTTCGATTACTTTAAAACTTAGTGAGTCTAAAACTTATCTAGATTGAAAACTTCACGTTCATAGAATTTTTTGAAAAATCATAGACTTTTAGGTATTTGTCAATGTCTGAAAAATACCTAATTTTGGCGGGTTTTTGCACAAAAAGTTGTGAAAATGGGTGTCTTTCAGAAATCGGAATATAGCTAAAAAACTGGAATTTGCAAAAAATTCTGTAAATACAAGTTTTAAATCTAGGTCAGTTTTGCACCATTCGAAGTTTTCAAAATGACCTTCAGAGCTCCAGTCTCTTGAAAATGGTTAAACTAACTGATAAATATATTTTTGTATATATTATTGACAGGTACAGTATATTCGTTGAGAAAACTCACACTCAGGATTGGTATCTAGCGGGATTGGATCATCAGCCAATGTTTGAACAATTTCGTTGGTCATATAAAGTTGAGCAGTAATTTCTGAAGCGTGTTTCCTTGTGTTTGGAACATATCCTCCAGTTTTTGGCCAGTATAGCAGAGGACTAGTTGTTGTAGAATGTGTTTCATAGAAATCAGGTGTCGTTGCGAAATCTTCCAAGCCGTGTGAAGCGGTTGGGAGTTCTTGGGTAGTGGTGGTCTCTGGAGCAATCGTTGTCGTGGTTCTGGTTGCAGTAGATGGCATTTTAGTAGTATCATGATAATTTCTGGTGGCTATTCTCTCCTCTGTGACAAATGCTGGCACTTCTGTAGTTGTGGAACTTGGCGGATATGGAGAAATCACATTTGGCAATGTAACACTAGATGAGCTCAAAGCTCCAGAATTTATTAACGCCTGTCTCTGCCGATAAGCATCCACAAGTAGCTTGGAAAGTTTCCTATTTCTCTTCATGGCACTCTTAATGTATTTTTCATCTAATGGTTGATTGGTATCCAGTGCCTGCTCGATTCTTCTGAGCAAGTTGCTCACAGAGTGGTCATTGGATGGTCGGCGACTTCTTAAACCGCGCTCGGTAGATGGTGTGTATATTGGAAGGCCCCCAGCACGTCCGAAAGATTGAAGATGTTCTCGATAAGAAGGTGTTGGTGTAGAGGAAACCACGGCGGCAGAAATCCATTTGTTAGCGACTGAAATATTGCGGATGAAGGGAGACAAAGAAAAAAAACCGGTGGTAATCAGCTACAGTTAGAAAGTGGACACGCGTAATTAGGAGTACTTACTGTCATCTCGCCATTGCTTGTTTGTTAGTTGTTGTGTTGAGATATCAATAATTGGAGTGTTTGTATTGACCAGATTATCGGAGGGTTGAGGACCATAACGACGGTTTATGGCGTCGTCCAGTTTAAAAAGTTGCTCGGTTTCGCTGACGAATTTTCGTTTCATGGCTGCTTGCTGAGATTATTACAGATTGTAAGGAAATTTATAAAAAAGCGTTGGAAGACTTTAAAAAGTTTTTTTTTCCAAATATACAAAAATATTTCAGTTGTTTGTTGGCATTTGCAGGAGCCAGGAACTCCGCTACGAAGTTACCGATCAGTTTGAAATTTTCGAAGTTTGTAAAACAGATCGTTATTGAAAATTTAGCACTTACAGAATTTTTTGAAAATTCCTATTTTTTTGCTATTTACAAATTTCAGAGGGGCACCTGCTTTTCGGCGCATTTTTGTTTTTGTAATTGTGGTGTATTTCAGAAATCAGCCAAAAATCTAGGAAACCGTAAATCTTTTATTATAAGAGTCCCTCTAATAGAAGGGCTCTCCGCTAGGGGCTTGAAAAAAAGAAGTACCCCTGTAATAGAAGGGCTCTTTGATGTGTGCTTTTTTGGAAATTTCCGTAAGTTTCCATAGTGAAATATTTCGGTAATTCCACAATTTTACAGAAAACAGATTTTTAACAATTTTGAACAAAAATTTACCAACTTACTAATGAAAAATTTTGTAAAAAACCTTCGAAAATAAAAGAAAAACTTCAATTAAAAGTCCATGTAATAGAATTATCTTCCGGAAATACCTTGGAACAATAAAAGAGCAGGCCCTTCTAATACAAGTTTTACGCCGATTTCGAAAATTCTGTGAATGGGAAAATTACAGAAAATTACGAAATTTGACAGCCGAGTTCCAGACTTCTCAAATTAGCCAAAATGACCGCAAATAAACAGAAAATTATGTTTTTGTATATCTTATTGACCGTTACTGTAAATACCGTATTTGCTCTAATAGAAGCCTACCCTATGCTTGCTTAATCATTTCGGTTTCTTTAAAAGATATCAGCAATTTTTAACTGATAAGTCATTTATCATAATATCATCTATTTTTTATCAGTTGGCGATTTTTGATATCCTTCACAGTAATCGAAGTTATCGAGCTCAAAGTTGACAGTTCTTTTGGGCATCTATTAGAACTCACCGTTCTAACATCGGCATCTCTTCCAAACCCCATCTTTTTCATTTGTCTCTCTACCAAATCATTTGTAGATTCTGCAGTAGTTGCCAGAATCGGATCCCTTCCATACTGATCTCTACCAATCTCGACAGGAAGTGGCTGTTGTGTAGTTGTGGTCGTCTGTTCGTAATTGGCCTGTAACAGACTACCTTAGCAGACAGACACTGACAATTATTGCACTTTACTCTCTCTTCCACTTGTTCAATTATACCTTTGCACCCGTATTAGAAACTCGAAAGTGACATTCAACTCCCTTCTTTTAGCCACTAACTGACGAATCAGATTGGAGGAGGAAACGAGTGAGGAAAAATGACCTACAAAGCGCGGGAAAAGTATTGTGGAACGTTCAAGAAGATGAAACAAGAAGTGGAAGAAAGGAGAAGATAGTGAAGGGGGGTAATAGGCACGAGGCTATAAATCAAACGACTTGAATTGCTTTTTGAAACAGGTGGAGCGGTTGGTCAAAGATTGCATCTAAATTAGTCTACTTCTTTTTTGATGGTATTTTCTAGAATGTAATAGGAATTATCAGATAAAAGGTTTCAAGTCCCTATAGGCTTTGGAAATCGTTATCGACTTTCATTAAAACCAATTCCATATTTCCTCTAATAGAGGGCCAACCAAGCCGTCAACTTTAAGCCCAATTATCTCAATTTCTGTGAAAGATATCAAAATTTTGTCAACTGATAAATTGGTCATCATCATATTACCAATATTTTAGCAGTTGACAACTTTTTGATATCTTTCACAGAAATAGGGACAATTGGCAATTATCGTTTGGGAGTTGTAACTTCTATCAAGACCATAACTTTTTTTCATTTTGGTAAAAAATTGTGTACCATCTTTTCTCTGATAGCCCACCAAAACTGTCAACTTTAAGCTCGATTATCTCGATTACTGTCAAAGATATCAAAAAACTGTTAACTGATAAATTATTTATCATAATATCACCAATATTTCATCAGTTAACAAGATTTTTATATCTGATACAGCGATCGAGATAATTGAGCTCAAAATTGACTGTCCAAATAGGCTTCAATTAGAGGAAGCACGATATGAACTTACACCAACGCCACTAGCAGTCCCAAAAATCGTTATTCCTTCTTTATTCACAGTCTAAGCGTTAAAAATTCTACGCGACTAGCTAATAAAACTCAGATTTTTCTTTTTTAGATAAGCTTGTGTTCTAACGCCTTCTGGACTGTCTATGACCGAGTGGAATGTGGAATCACGGGAGGATACATGAGAAATGGGAGATGAGCTGAGATAGATAACGAACAAAAGGAGAGCGCGTGCACTTTAGATGATCAGAAATCGTGGTTTTTTAATTTTCAGATGATATGATGTGGTTTTTCAGATTTTCAAAGTAATACCAAAAGTGAAATGGTATTAATGGAATTTATGTGCAAAAAACATTTCGAAAATCGTAAGCTAATATAATGACTTCTAACGTTTAACTTTGAGCCAATTTATCTCGGTTTCGGTCAGAGATATGAAAAAGTTGTCAACTAATAAAACATTTTTCATAAAATGATAAACATTTTGTTAGTTGACAATTGTCTTGTATCTTAAACAGGAAGCTAGATAAATCCTCTCAAAGTTGCGACTCACCTGCTTCTCCGCTTCACACTCTGTCTTATCACAATACTTGGTTTCATATAAATGTGGACATAATCTCTGATCATTCTTCCTTCTTCTGTTAGCTCCTGAAGTGGTGGTTGGAGAACATCTCGATTTCTAACAATTAGACCTCGCTGACATCCACCATGACACTTGGACCAGGTTCCCCATTCCGATACAATGCATTCTACAACTCAGTTTGTTACGAAATTCTAAGTACAAAGATTTTTTTTACCTGATTGCGTTGATATCCGTATCAGGAAGCACGAGGCTAAGAAGAATGAGAGTTTCCAAAATTTCATTCTTGGATTACCTTTACCTGAAAGTTATTATAGCAAAATATTATTCAACGCTCCAAAAGATATAAAAGGAAGCAATAATTCAAGAAAGCTTGGATAAGAAGAAGGATAATTCTTCAAAAAGGGTGTGAAAATGAATGTTGTGTAAGAGGCATCGGAAAAATGAATAGTGCGAAGTGCCCCGCCCCCTATCAAGCCTTCGCATCTTCTGCTTTTTGTGGTTACTGTAGAGACGCGGAATGTCTCTTCTATCCCCCGCTGTTCCTGCGTTCTTCCCTCTTTTTCTTCCTCATCCAGCCCCCCATTAAGGATTTGTCGCACTTTTTTCCTCGCGGGGCGGCACAATTCACCTAAATTTTGAAGATAACCATCAGCAAAATCCGTCCGAAAAGAACGATGGCCCTTATTCCCTTTTTTCGGCGCGAGTCAGTGTTCCAATGTTTGCATTCCGATGTCAAGTTTTTGTCACATTTCTGTATTATCTAACGAATTTCAGTTTTATATGTGTCACAGTCGTTTTTTTACGAATCGGAAATTCAGACGCATGGCTATTGGACCAACCTCAAAAGAGAAGGTGTCATGATTTACGAACGCCGATCTTTTGATTTATGGACTCGGTAGAAGGTGGGGTCTTAGAAAAATGGGGATCCAAGTTTTCAAAATGTTTGAATTGACTCATTGAGAACACAATGGTCAATTAAATTAGTGACTGGTAGTATCCTTCATTGTGTCAGTTATCCTGCAAACCTTTTTTAATTTGATCTATCAAACTTTGAAATTTCATTTGAAACCAAAACATTTACCAAAAAATCGGGGAAAAACTGAAAATACGTGAACGGGATTGATGATCGAATGGAATGTACTATTTAGAGAAAAAACATGTAAATAATACGATAATTCACAACTGAACCTGATATAGCTAGAGAACCATTTTAAAATTACCCAATTGAAACCATGAAAGCAAGAAAAAAAATAATAAAAGAGGAAAAATAAGTTAGTGTCTAAATCTAGTGTCTCCTGACTTTCTGATAAGGCTCAACACTGCAATCGAAGTCAAAGCGGAGATCAAAAATATTACATCGAACCAGCGGTGATAAAAATTGAATTGAAGATCGCCAAGGATTCTGGTTAGAATGATACGGTACTCAGGTGGAACGTTCATCCGCATGAGAAGCACACTCGAGACGAAATACATTCCCATAATTTGAGCGAATCCGAGAACGATGATGTTAGAAGAGCGAACGTTGGAGATAGAAACAAAGAACTTGGCCATGGTGATTAGAAGACCTGGAAATGTGAAATTGAGGGTTTCTCAAAGACGTCCAAGACGTCTTCAGCACACCCTTTTGAACTTTTCAGTGCGTAAGCAAGGAAATGTATGTGGTAAAAGGATTTTTTCGGTATTTGCGAAAATTTAGAATTTTTCGGAATTAGGGGATTTCTTGGAGTTTGGAATAATAACATTTCTGTAATCTCAAACATTCGGAATTTTCCAATTATTTTTGAATTTCAGATTCATTTTTCAGAACTAAAAATAAAAACTCGTAAAATTAATTTTCGTTGTGTGGCATCAAACATATAGCACTTTTGAAATTCCGAAATTTCTTGAATTTTGGAATTTTTCCAGTTCGAAAAATTCGAAATGTGCAGAATCTCATTCTTAGCAGTAAAAAAATATTTTATTGAAATAACTACATTCGGAATGTCATTCCGAATTATATTTTTCGAAACTTTTTCTAAATATCGAATTCATTCTCCCACATTTTTGAGGACCATGTTCAAACCATATGGTTTTTTCACTTCTCTCATCCTCCCATTTTCACCCATCTTCTCACCTCGAACTGACGTGATCGCAATGACTCCAACCAAGAAGAAGGAGATGTACTGCGACCAGTATCGTACGTCCATCTCGATTCCAACATAATTCACACTGATCTCTATCATGCGGGTGACAGGGTCTACCTGAAGGAAAGAAAAAACCAGCTGTGTTAGTTTAATGTCTATGACTCATTTACCTTTCCGACACGGTCAAACAAAATGTTGATGAGGGAAATGAAGATTTTCCAGATGCAATATAGTGAGAAGAAGTGTCCAAGAACATTGAAGTACATTCCGAGGAACGTTTTGCTGGAACATTTTCATAATGGAACATTTTGTAAATTTTATGTGTTCACGAAAAACTGTATTCTTGCATACTTTTGGAAAGTTAGGGCCTGGTGTTCCCACAATTCATCAATTTTTCCGGCATTTCATCAATTTTTCCAAAAAAAAACTTCGATAAAAATTACTGTAAACCTGGGCTGAAACGGGCCGGCCGGGCCTAAAAAACTCTGGAAAAGCTCGGTTCGTAGAAAACATTTATTTTTCTCATCGTTTTAGAATTTCGGTCAGTTTTTTATCACTGAAATTTTCCAATTTTTTCATTTGGATGAATTCTCTATTTTCTCCGTTTTTTTTCCATTTTTGCTTCCGAATTTTTACCTGAACGCCACTCTATCCAACATATTCCTCAACTCCACCAATTCCAGAAACAAATATCTACTCAGCGTTTCCAATGGCTTGATTTCACTCTGCATTCGATTGATTTGAGAATGCAAGTTACTTTCATTAGTACTTTCGCTAAAGTTTGACCACAATTTGGACAGGAAACCTGGCTCTTGAGATGCTATAAGAAAATTATGTTGCAAAATTCAGTTCCAGGAAACTCACACTTCTCCGAATTCAGTCTTTTCAGCTCCAATTGATTTCTAGCTAATTTTCGCTTCTTGCTCACAATCATATCCATCGCATGAGTCAGCCTTTTCTCAAGTTGTTGTGCTTGGATGTTTTCTACAGGTCTCATGAATATTGTCATGTAGGTGTATGGAGCATTCACTGCTCCGAATCCTGACAGCACCGCCATAACTGTGACTCCAATAACACCAACTCTTGAGATGACTTGCTCAATGGTGAAGATTCCTAGAAAACAAAAAATCGTATTCAGATGTTTCTTGAAAATTACACAAACCATGTTTTGCACTCAAAGCTGGGAATGGATCTCCAATCTTCCAGAAGAAATAGAGGAATACGAACCAAGAGAAGAAGGTGAGTGGAATGTGGAGCTTCGATTGAACTGAAACCAGAAGATGATATGCTGATAAAAAAGGGAGACTCACTAAAAGTGACACTCTGTATCAACAAATACGCCATGTACATTGGAATGAGGACAACCAATGTGAACAGAATGATTGCTAAGCAGTTGGTCCAGCATTTTTGGCGAGATCTGTGAAAAATAATATGAATTTAGAACTTTTTGTAAAACTAGCTCAGTTCTAGCGGTGTGTGAAAATGCTAGTATTTTTTTTTCGTAAAAAACCTGTCTCAAGAAATCACAGTTACAGTTCCCAACACCGTCAAATTTGAGCTCTATTATCTCCACTACTACAAAAAATATGAAAAATGTGTCCACTGATAAAATGTGTCTGATATCATTATATATAATTTATCAGTTGACAACATTTCCACAGCTCAAAGTTAAAGGATAAGAGACCCTATGTTACAGGTTTCACAGTATTTCCATTTTTCACCTTATATTGATTTTACTAAACGTTCAAAATCCAATTTTTGATTATCTTTTAATTTCATTATCAAAAATATAAAACCAATAAACTATTTAAAAAATTCTAAGAACCAAAAAAATCCAATGGCCAAAAAAAGATCTAGGAAAGCGATAATTTTTGCAATCAACTAATTCCAATTCGAGAAAAAAAAAATCAAAAATGGTGGAAAAAACTCACAATGGATCCAAAACATCGGCGATTTCAAAGATGATCAACTCAAAAAGTGAGCAGGATAAAGAGAAAGTGAAGGAAAATATGAATTGAACAAGTCTGAAAAATTCTAAACTTTTTTTTCCAAATTTTCCCCAAGTCTTACCTATTATGCACTTCGTAATTTTTGAACAACTGTCTTGTATAAAATACCCAACCGGCTACGAAAAACACGATCAACGAAGCGAAAACCACCCAAGCATCATAACTCCCTTCCATATTTGTGCATTGATGATGGTTTTAACTTTTAATAAAACTTTTTGAAAGGCAAAAAACGGATTCTAAAGGTACTATTGGTATTGGCTAGGTACAAGTGTCATTTTTCCAACTGGGGAAGAAGATTTGCATAACAAAAATGTAAAAAAAAACTTCATAACATTCAATATACAAAAAATGTGTTCAAAAGACGAGAAAGAAAAAAAAACCACAACCATATTTTTTTTCAGTTAACCACAGATGTACTATTTTAAAGAACAAAGATTAGAAAGAGTTTTGTAGAATTGACAAGACGAAAAAGAACATTTGTGCACACGCGGAGCTCAAAAAGTATCACATTAAAGGTTATCGATAGAAAGTGAACATTTTTCGTTGAGGGTAATTAAGCCAAATAAATTGAAATAAGAGAAATAAAAAGAGGAACAAAAGTGATTAATGAATGCTAATTTTGAATAAATGACCATAGTTTTGGAAAAATACAGAGTATGACTCGGACACGGTTACCAGGTAAACAGGGGTGGGAAATGCCATTTTAGGTAAGAAAAAAGTGTAAAAATTGCAAAAAATAAATCAATTCTTCCGATGTTGATCTTCTAGAAGTTGACTTGAAGAGTTCCGAGAACCCGATTGAAACGAACGTCGTTTTTCGGAATTTCTTCTAATTGTTTCTTCGTGTTCATCCTCATCGTCTTCAGATGCACCAGGTGATGATTTCTCCTCCTCTTCATTTTTGTTTTTATCCGATTCAAGATCATCAGGAATTTTCTTCTCAGGTAGAGGTGGTTCAAATTCTTCTTCTTCGGATTCGGAGAGCTCGGAAGAGTTGGTTCGGTGTTTCTGAAAAAAAAACATTTTCGTACTTAAAATGAATATTTTTGCTATCCAAAACGGTTTGATCTACACCTGCTAAGCTAGATCAGTTCATAGTTCAGCTAGCGTAGCTAATAGCTAAAAAGGGAAGTGTTTTCAGACGGGGGTTGAGAATTTGCTCAAAATTTGTGAAAAGGTACTTTCGAACATGCTGAAAACGGTGTCAGCAATATCTCATCTCCGAATCCAATAGGAATCGAAATATGGGCTCTCAAACTGTTTTCAGTGCTAAATTTTGACAAAAAACGTTCATTTTCCGAGCTTTAAAACTTGTTTTAAAATTTTTTGTTGAAAATTTTTGAAAAATACCTTTATGGGGTGCCCCACATTTCAAAAGTTATTTTTTGAAATTTTTTTGAAAAGTTCCTAAAAAAGTCCCAGTTATTCAGAAACGATGAAAATAGCGTTCTCACAATATTTGACATCCCAATTTCGCTTTTGGGCTCAAAAAATCTCCGAAGAGTCGTAATTGCTAGAACCTTGACCACCCCTAGCTTCTCAAATATTGCTGGAAATTGGAATCTATAGAAAGAGGTTCAAAAGTTATATTTGATCGATTTAGAAGTACTACATTTCGAAAAGGGTAGAATTGAGAAGTTTCCAGAGGGTAGAACTTTCGTTTTTAACTATAGGATAATGTAAGAACCGGTCAAAAAGATCATCAATAAATGTTTCATCAAGTTCTCATAAAATCTTCTTTCTACTTTAAAAATTTTGAAAATTCATCAAATTGTATCATAAAGTGTCTAGAGGGCCAAACTGAAAATCAAAAACTCGTTTCGAAAATAGCAAAAAAAGTTTTACCACAGCGGGGTTCGAACCAGCATACTCACTCCTAATGAGTCACCCTCTTACCACAACACCACACAGCTGACATTTTCCTCTGGCGCGGAGGGCGTTGAGGAGGGAGGGGGATAGAGGAGAGAGGGAGAGCGCGAAATCGGTATAAAAATTTCAGACGAAGATTTCAAGCTTTCTGGTGAATCCGGGGACGAGATATTTCTGACATCGTGTATAGGGAGTCTCAAACTATAAGTACTAAAATTTTGAGTAAATTCTCAACCCCCGTCTGAAAACACTTCCCTTGTAAGCTAAATCAGCAAATAGCTAAGCTAGAGCAACTGGTAGTTAAGCTAGAGCAGCTGATAGTTAAGCTAGAGCAGCGAATATATAAGCTATTGTAGCTCATAGCCAGAGTAGTCGCGTTGCTAATCTAAAACAGCTGATAGCTAAGCAAGATCAGCTATTAGCCAAGATAGATCAGCTATAGTGGAGATAGAGCTACCATTAGCTACGTCGGAGCAGCTATTAGAAAAGCCAGAGCAGCTAATAGCTAAACTAGAGCAGCGAGTAGCTAATCTAAAGCTACTAACAGCAACGCTAGAGCAACTGTTAGCTAAGCTAGAGAAACTATCAGCCGAACTAAAGCCGCTGAGCTGGACCATAGAGAGGTTATTAGCTAATCCAGAGCAGCTATTAATCTAAGTTAACTGAAGCAGCTTCTAGCTAGAGTAGCCACGTAGCTGAGCTAGGGCATCTAATATCTCAACTAGAGCAGCTAATTGCTGAGCTAGAGCAGTAAATAGCTAGGCATGATCAGTTAAAGCTGAATGTAAGCTAGAACAGTTTTGAACTGAGCTAGATGCAGCTAATAGCTAAGCTAAAGCAGCTGATAGCTGAGCTAGAGGAGCTAGTAGCTCAGCTAGAGAAGCTAATCAGTTTTTTCTCATAACCGAGCATTTTCATCATAAATCTCACCTTCAATGGCTGGGAACTTGATCCACTCGACCCACTGGAACCCTCTTCACTGTCTACTTGACTCCTAGTTTTCTCTTTCTCCTCAGCTTGCTGAATGATTTCCTCAATCACGCGTTTCGCATCTTCCTCATCGTTCGCAATGTACGTCATTTCAATGCATTCCTGAACTCTGCTATTGTCGCCCAACTGATCCATTGTGAGCACTTGGTGCATCGCTTTTCCTCCGCTCCTACTGCTTGAATGACGTTTTCTTCTTGTGGATGAGTTGATTGTTGAGACTGGGTCGATTACAGTGGGCATTGAGGAAAATGAGCCGTTGAGACCTTCGACCAAACTCACGGTTTCGTATCTGCAAAAAAATGATGAAAATCTGAGATTTTTGGGCTTAATAGCGTTCAGTAGCGAAATAGCTACCATATTTCCTCTAATAGAAGCCCACTCAAACCATCCACGTTCTCAATTATCTCAATTCCTGTGAATAATATCAAAAAATGTGTCAGCTGATAGATTTCTCATCATAATATCACTGATATTTTATTAAGTTGACAAATTGTTGATTTCTTTCACAAGAATCGAGATAATTGAGCTCAAAGTTGACGGTTTGGGTAGGCTTCTACTGGCTTACTAGGTACTTATTTATTTTTTTTTTTCTCATAGAAACATCATTACTGATTAGTGCTGCCAAATATAATTAATAATTCTTACAGTCAGGCTTTTTTTTGGACCATTTAGATTTAATAAGAAATTCGATGTTTTTTGAGTGTTTTTGTTGTGAAATAACATTTTCCCTACTTTTGCTAACTCGATATCATTATCGTCACTTCCGTCTCTTTTTTCAAAGCGAATTCGGTGAGATTTGTATGTTTTGAATTTTTCCAAAAATTCAAAATGAGCTTTACACCTTACTTAAAAAGTTATGGCTCAGCATGGACCTGGGTTTTTCAAATTTGAAAAAAAAAATCAGAAAATATTCAAAAAATTTTTACTGAAAAAATATTTTGCAATACTCCTGCGTGTCATATTTCACGTCAAATAACGATTAAAAAAACTCACATCTGATTCCTGGTCTGTCTATGTGCTCGTAACCTGATCAAAGCTCGGAATGGTGATCGACAGATGGGACAGTTGTTGTGCTGGAAAATACATTTTCGGTAAATTCAGGAACTTTTAAGGCACATAATTAGGAGAGTACAATGATCAGGAGGGTACGAGAGGCTACCAAGCAGTATAGAGGTCCAAATTTTAAAACTTTTCTGTTAGGTTGTATTGCCGAATTGAGGGTTTTCTACTCCCAAATCGTTTTTCACCCCAACGACCCTAAAGTGTTTGTACCCTCTGAATGATCTGTTAACTTTTTTCAAACCTTGTATCTCAAAGAATCCGCACAATTACTGCATACACATAAATGACGGCATGGGAGGATTACTGTATCTCGAATATCTGATAAGCAAATGATGCATTCCAGGCCATTGTCGTCGTCCATCGATTCATTTCCTTTGTTTTCGATTCCAAAGATTTCCTGAAAATTGATATTTCAGCTAATTTTGATGTACTTGTGAATTTTTCAATTCTTATTTTCTTGTATCCTCACGAAAATTTCTTCTTTTGTTTCCTCTGATCAATTGGTGTTCATGAACCCGACAGAGAGATAAGATAACACTAATTAATCACGACCATTACACGCCTTTACAAGACACGATAAAAAACGCTACCTGTAGAAGATAGGTGACCCCGTCACAGGCGATTTTTTGTCGCAACGGCTTCAATACCAACGCTTTACTGCTGTCGTTTCCGGTCTGCAAAGAGAAGAAAAAAACATAGATTGATGTTGCTTTGTACAAATCACCTCTATCGTACACATTGTTGTTTGCATTTGTGTGCTTTCGACACCTGATGTTGTGATGGAGATGACAAATGGATAGTAGAGGCCAGCAGAATAGGAGAGCTGAAAAAGGGGAAAATTCTGATAAAAGATTGACACGAATGACCGGCTATACATGAAGAGCATGATTAGAAAATTGATTGTAAAATTGGACAAACCTTATTCTCCACTAGTAAGAATATTTTCAAAGTTTTTCATTTTTGATAATTTTGCAAGTCTCATGAATATTTAAATTTTACTACTTGCAACGAGGCGAGCCGAGTATCTAAATCGGAACAATTCTCCGCCGAGCACGCCACGGTCCGTCTTTTTCCTGTCTTTTAAACCATGCGTGTCGCGGGCCGTGCCGGGCCGGTAGAGGAATTTCAATGACCCGGAACGGGGATTTAAGGCAAAAAAATTTAAGAGCCATTTTTTGATAGAAAACTAGACTTTTAGGAACATTTTATCAAAATTTCTTTGTTTTCAGCTTTCAAAAGGGTCCTGTGCTAAATTTCGTACTTAAAAAGTATCAAAAATCAACAGAACAATTTTGAAAAATTCGGAACCCTGACCGGCGGGCACGGCCGGGCCGGGAACATTTTTTCCAGCCCGGGCCTGGGCCTGGCCGGGATTTAGCAATTAGTTCATTTTTGGACATTTTGACTAGTTTCAGACAACTGAAGCTCGGCTGTCAACTTTCCAACCTGTTTGAAAATTTGAAAGATTTCAAAACAAAAGTTTTCAATCTAGGCCTGTTTTCACCATACAAAATTTTCAAAGTGATCTATCAATCAACAGCCGAGTTCCAGACACCTGTAAATGGTTCAAATGAGCTGAAAAAGACGTTTTTGTATATATTATTAACCGGTACTGTAGATAAGATATATTTCTCTGCGATCAGTATATTTTCATTTATATTTTTCAAGAGTTTTCAAAAATCTTGCATTTTTGAAAAAAACACCTACGTCTGATGAGTCCCATAGTGTCGCATCAAACACATATCCTCCGAAATTCTGGTCTGCACCCATCTCGAAATGGAATGTTTCCGAGTTCTGCGCCCGTCGATTCCGATATGCGAATCTGAAAGAAAAAATCAATTTATTTTCCAAATTATACATTACAATATTTTAATCAACACCGTGACTTTTTCTCCAGCTAGCCTTTACCCCGCCCAAGTCTCCATGGAGACAAAAAAGACGACAAGCTCACGCGCTACAATCACCTTTCTTTCTCACCCCATATTATACTTGGGTTTTCACTTGCTCTCCTTACACTTTACTTTTTTAAAGATAATTTTTAGCCCATCCTAATAGAAAACTCACTGTATCTCCCCATCATGATAGACTTCTTTGGCATGGAAGTGCACTTGTATTACACACGCGACGTCACAGTCAAAAACAAATGTGAGTTGATACAAATTGGGATCATATTCGCCGTTATCCTTTTTGACGCGTTGAAATTTGACCGATTCCTTTCGAATGTTGACGAGTAGATTGAGCGGTCGTATTTCATCGTTTCCGAGTGGTCCGGGAGGGTAGGGGAACTGCAAAAAGGGCGATTGAATGGAATGGGATTGTCTCATGGAGGGAGATGCATTTGAATAAGAAATGAGAAATTCGTTTTTCTTAAGGAGAGGAAAAACGTTTTTCTTAAAAGGAAAAAAAAACGACGTTGTGCTTAGTAATTCCACCAGACGAGAGGAACAACCCTTCTTCCTCTCGTGACTGAATTCGAGCCAAAAGCCTTGCATAGGGAACATTTATCGAGCGGCGACAAACGGCGAACCTACATGTAGCCTTTCTGCTGCTCGTTTTTCATTCTTCTATTTATTAATTTTTCAAGTTTTGATATTAGTTTTTTTTTGGAAATGAATCTAAACACAAAAAAATTGACACAGCTTCATTTTTCTTGTCAATAATGTATCAAACTTTCAATTGGTTAACACTGTAATCGTTCCTCTTCCCTTTTGACTCGAATTATAGGCGTATAACTATGTAAATTAAACTGTTAATGAATATTAATAAAATTGTAATTCAGCTAAAGTTATGACTTTAAGAACTTCAGCTAAGGCTCGGAATATTATTATAGAAGCAAACCCAATCCTTCAATTTTTAGCTCAATTATCTTGATTCTTGTGAAAGATGCCAAAAAATTTGATAACTAATAAGTTATGCATCATTATATGACTAATATTTCATCAGTTGACAAAACGTTTGTATCTTTCACAGAATTCGAGATAATTGAGCTCAAAGATGACGGTTTGAGTGAGCTTTCACTGATTTTTCTTCTGGCGTGACGACAGTATTCTTGATTGAAGTTTGCCTTGATAGTTTAGCTTTCTTCCCAACTATTTTTCCAACTTTCGAGACATAAAACTCACACTTAGTGCTCTGGATCCTAATTGATCCAAGTCGCTATTCTCTCCGAATAGGTAGGCCTCGGGTCGTGCCATCTCAAACTTGCAGCCACACATGAGGAAGTGTGATCCGAAATAGGTACCTGGAAAATGGAAATTTTGAAGGAACGATGTTGTGAGGATCATGAAATTTCTGCTTATTTTTTTATGTCTCCAAAAATGTTTCAAGTAAAAAGAAAAAAATTACTGTGGCTGAAACGGGCCTGTCCTTGAAAATTCTTTAAAAAACCCGGGCAGACCTGATGCAATTATGGTTTCTTGGAGTTTTTCTTGTTCACACCTTGTGCCTAACTGGAATTTTTCAGAAAAGTGATCTAAATTTTCCAGTACACTGGAATTTTCAAAGATCTGATTTTCAAAACCTGATTTTGAAAAGGTTCAGTTTCAAAAGTTATAGACTTATTGAAACTGATAGCTCCTTTTTTAAATGTATTCCACAAGTCCAAGATACAAACTGGAAAATTGCAAAATGCGATGGTTCGGTATTTTTTTCCACAATACTTCGCCCTTAATAGTAGTCCCTCATCACCGACGAATATCGATGATTCTTGCCAAAGGCTTTATTTGCCTAAAAATTCTGTTTTCCGTTTTCACTAGATCATGAATTTTTATGAGTGATCCAACGCCACTTTGCAAATTTTGCAAAAAATTTGACCTTGATGTGAATAACTGAGTAATTTTTTTATACACGCCGTCTTGAAGTACTTTTTTCTCGATTTTATTAATTTTTAATCGTTTCCAAGTTCTTCGTTTTCCCGAATTTTCAATTTCTAATTTTTTGATTTTCAGTTGATTTTGCGGTTATAGTTAAAGTGTGTTGTTTTCCAGAAACCCTTACCAGCCGCATTTGAAAATGTCATCTGTGCTTCAGGATCCTCTTCATCATGTGAATTGCCTCGGACATGTGTGTTCCTCCCCCGGAACACACTGGCAATCTGACCCATAGTTTGGCCAACACCTGCAAAAAAACCGACGTGAGGAAGCTGCCAAAAAAGCTGAATAGTTGAAGAAAAAAGCAAATTTGCAAGGAGAAAATAGAAAAAAAGATTGAAAATGGAGAATGAGAGAGATGAAAAAAGTAAGGGAAGGGTGGAAAGAAGACGGAAGAAAAAGGATTTGCTGGGAGAACTACGGAGGAAATAGCGGGGATTGAGAAATTCATAGGGTAGGCGCTTTCAAATTGGTAGCGACTCAGTACTTTTGAAGTTTCCGCTTTTTGCAAAGGGAAATTTTTCAGAAAAGCATTACTCAAGCGTATCTAAACGGAAATTTTGCAAATTTGCTTTGAATAGGAAAATAAAACAATTTCCCGTAAAATTTAAGGGGTTCCAATATTTTTGTTTCTTTTGAACCTTGAGAGACGCAAACCTATTCAATTCCTTATTTACCTTGTTTCCCTGTCCACCTCGCTCTTTCGGGACCTATCCAATTATGACTAGGTCAGGTCAGACACACAAGACCGTTTCTATCAACCGAAAATCCGGGTCTACCAGCAGCAAAATCAATCGGGGAGGATTAGTGAACGATGGGATGGTAGTGGAAGTTGAAGAAGACGACAGTGGAAGGAGGAAAGAAGAAGAAGAAGAAGATGAAGAAAAAGGAAGCAAATTACAGGCAAAACGACATCATTGTGTAAATGGTATGTACGGGAGAAGAGAAGACGCACTGGGAGGTTGGCTGGTGTGTGTATGCTGTGCGAAAAAAGGAGAAAGGAACTGTACAATAGTGTGTGGGCGGAAGAGACGCAGCGAGACCACTTGCCCGAAGTCTACTGCAGCTGTCTCTCTATCTCTCTTCGTATCCTGTCATCTTTCGTTCCTCTCCCGGAGGCCGGTTGCAAGGAAAGTGGGGAAGTACGCAAACACTGTACACTAAAACTGCGGACAGTTCCCATATGGTGAGCTTTTGTTTAGTTTTGGCTTAAATGGAAAATTAAACGTGGAACACGAGGAATTTATGAAAAATTGGAATTTTTATTAACCTTATGGAATAATAAGATTGCTTTTCACGGACTAACGAAATTCCTAAATGATTTTAAAGGGAATTCACATATTCAGAAGTCATTAAAATTGATATTTTCAACACTATCTTTTAATTTTAATTGAATTGCTCATACAGCAATCCGGAAAACCGAGAAAATTGCAACACGCTGCTAAACTGCCCAGAACTAAAACTTTTCAGGCTACCACCCACTCTTAATAAATTCACAGATAAACTAACAGGTGAATTAGATTTTTTACAAAGATCAAACATAATTAAGTCAGTGAAATCATAAATGAATCAAGTTTGACTGCTCCAGAATGTTCTAGAACCTGTTAACGAAATCAAAAATATGCTCAAAATTGGCAAAACCAAATTTTTATTAAATGAAAATGAACACAGGACGAGGCAACTATCAAGCATCGATTTTACCTGTCAAAATTGACAATATCATCTGAATGTAATTGTCAGCAAAATTATTTTTATGTGATAACAGTTCGGAATCATAAAACATAATGAAAAACACAATACGGTCATAGCAAAAAAAATGATGGACCACTAACTCCTTTTATCTTATCAGAATAACGAAATCTGCATAGAACTACAGATTGAGGAGACGAGGGAAGGTCACTACTACGGCACCACGCAACTACAGCGTAGCACCAAAACAGAGAAGACCTTATTACTGATAAGACAGTGTGTATGTACCGTTGGACATAGACGACATACGCTTTTGAAGAAGAAGAACGTCATTTTTTTTGTAGTTCCTTTCTTTTTTTGATTTTTACATCCTTTGCGTTTATTCATTTTGAATGTCTAAAAATTGTTAACTTTTTGAATTTGTTCATATCCAAAGTTTATTGATTATTGAATGTCTAGAAATTATGAAATTTTTAAATTCGAAATTTGGAGTATTTCTTAAATTCCAAACTTTAGTGAATTTTTAAAAATTCTTAAAATTGGGAATTTATCAATTTACAAACATTTTTCATTTTTTGAATTTTCAAAATTTGTGAATATTAAAAATTCCTAAATTTAGATTTTTTAAATTCCGCAATTTTGACTTTTTCAATTTCAAAATTTGGAATTTTTTAAATTCCAAAATTTGCAATTTTTTGAATTCCAAAAATTGTGCTTTTTAAATTCTAAAATTTGAGCATTTTAAAAATATAAAACAATTTCTTAAAATCTAGCGTTTGTGATAGTTTTGAACTTTTTTGAATTCCAAAATTTGTGAATTTCTTGAATTCCAAATATTTTGGCATTTTTCCGGTTTGTTTTTTTCTTGAAAAAAGCTATTATTCAAAGATAATCTTTCACAAACTTGAAAATTCAACGAAATTGGAATTTCTTAAAAATCTAGAAATAAATTTGCCTTTAAATATTGTAGAAAGTACAAAAATGTGATTGATTCAAATTTTTGTATTTTTTTTTTAAATTCCAATTTGTGTGATTTTCGAAAGAAATTAAAAAAAACAACTAAAAATGAAACAGGAAGCAAACTGTTGAGAAACATTCAAATCGTGAAAAAATTTTACGACCTCTGGTTTTCATTTCGATGAAAACTGGGGAAAGCTGTATCTTTATCTTCTCGATTTGTCTTTAATTTTCCCAAAAAAAACTATATCTTCAAGCCAAAAAACAAGTGATCAATCCCCCACTATCACCAAAAAGGGAACATCAACAACAACAACAACGTCAGAGGCAAAAATAGACATAAAACGAGCGAACGAATGAATCAAAGCTATCCGGCTTTCGTCAGCTTCCATTCACTGAGTAATTGCTTTGGGTATGCTAAACTGCTGACAGCCATCAATGCCACTAATGATTTGTCATTGGTCAACGAGGTAAGCGCGGCGGGGGGAAGAAGCGGTGGAACGAAAACAACGCAATGAATAGAGGTAACGGAAATTTGTGGTGAAAGGTGGTACAGATGGCATAGAGAAATGAACGGAACGAAAAGAACCATTGTTTGGAAGTTTTATTAAATTATACGGAGCAAGAATTATTCTAAACGAACAATTTTCTTTTAGAAATTCAATGGCCCCACCTTGGGAAGTTTTCGAATGAGAAGCTGCGAAAATCCGAACATCTACTGTGATCTTCAACTATTCGGACAATTACCATTCACCAATGTTTTTGTGAATTCCGTCTTCGCGGAGGTCTCCGGATTTCAGGAACGACAGGAGGTAATGAAACGTATAGGACATTTGGGGAACATAAAATGAAGGAAAGGGAAAAGGATAGGAGAAAATGAGACGACGATGTGTGTATGTGTAACTTGAGAATTGTGGGAAGCGAAAATGTATAGGGGAGAGGAGAAAGTGGTTGTGGGGTTTAGTAAAATTATTTCTACCTAACTAATGACTAGGCTTCCAGAGATTCGAGGAGAAAAAAGAAAGAGGGTGGGAACTAGGGGGGAGGATGATTAGAAGAGATTAGGGGAGAAGTGACGTACGAAGAGATCAATCAAAGCCTCACTATCACTGTTTTGGTGGAGAAGTAGCTTTCCAAAAACTATACTATCCCGAAAAGCAGGTGTAAATAGCAAGCAAAATTTTTCTTTGCGAATTCTTAAAGAAGCCGAACAACCAAAGCCAATTTGCCAATAATTCCAAAATTGCCAATAATTCCAACAATCTCCAGAGGTCATATTCGTAAACGTTTTCATTAGAAAACAGCAAAATTCTTCAAAAAAATTTCCAGAATTCCACAACAAGCCATTTTTCAGGTGATCCTTGAAAAAATAGCCAACAAAACCTATTGTTCCTACATCGAGGTTGCTCCAAGGACCGTCGACGACTACTCTGTCATTGTGAGTGAATAAAGGGAAAAATAAAAAGAAGGAAATGAGAAAAATAAACGGGGTGGTCGGCAAACGACGGAGGGTAACTGAATAAATGAACGAATTTGTTTTGTAGGCTCAATCACAAGCTACTATCGAGAATGAGTTTCTGAATCAAATCCGGCTGGTGTCTCAAAACATGATTATCCCTCATTTCCTAAGCCCCGGAGTGTATGTGCAGTTTCGGATTTGTAAGTTTAAGGGATTTCGAAAGATTAGCATTAATGACATCAACCAATTTCAGTGAATATCGTGCCGGCTACCAGTAATCCTGTGATCCTAACTAATCAAACTGAGCTACACGTGCAAACAGTCACCGAAGGATCTCAATCTGATGAGAAAGCAACTATGGCCAAAAAAGTGTCAAGTGTAAGGAGTCAGTCATCGAAATCCTTCAAGAGAAAATAATTACAGATTGTCCAAGACTTGAGTACCCAGGCATTTTTGTCAAACTATGTGATACAACTAGAGAAGACACCAGTTGTTGGGAGAGTGCTGCCTAGAAAAATTGTGGAATCTTGGTTAAAGACAGATGTGGATAAAATCGACAAAAATACGTTATACATTTCAGGAAAAGGTTAGTAGGGAACTAATAAGAGAACCTCAACACATTTCAACCCAGATTTTGATGAAAATTTCTGAATATTTCAAAAATAGCCCAGACACTTCTGAAATTTTAGAACCCGCGCGCCAGTTAAAGCCGAGTTATATCAGTTTTACAAGAGAACCACAACACCTCACAAACCCAGATTTTTATAAAAAGTTCAGGATATGTTAAACATCGCCTATCTAGGCATCTCTGAAAATTTTAGTACCTGCCTGCCAGTCTCAGCCGAGTTAAATTAGTTTCAGTACCAAAAATCGCCTTTTCAGTGCGAAAGCAGAATTTTCAAAGACTATTTTCTCAAGTCCTAGGACGTTCAAAAGCATGAAATTTGTTGTTTTACACTCAAATTTTAATGAAATTTGATATTGCAAACTTTTTCTCAGAATTTTTTTTCGATTTTCGAAGAAATCTGGAAAACCGTGAAAAAATCCAAAAATAAAATTATTTTTGTTCATGAGAAAAAGTTTGAAATATCAAATTTCATTAAAATTTGAGTATAACACAACACATTTCATGCTTTGAAACGTCCTAGGACTTGAGAAAATCGTCTTTGAAAACGCTGCTTTTGCACTGAAAAAGCGATTTTTGGTTCTGAAACTGATATAACTCGACTGAAACTGGCGGGCGGATACTAAAATTTTCAGAGATGTCTAGAACAACATATCCTGAAATTTTCATCAAAATCTGGGTTTGTGAGGTGTTGAGGTTCCCTTGTTAGTAAAATCTCGTTTTTAGTGCAAAAAATAATTTTTAAAAACGATTTTCTCAACTTATAGAACGTTTCAAAAAATGAAAGTTTTCAAAATAAAAATAAAAATTTTTAATTTAAATTTTTTCATAACGTAACAAATTTTATGTTCTAAAAAGTCCTATAAATTGAGAAAACCTATACTTTTCACTGAAAAGGCGATTTTCGATTTTTGGTATAACTCGGTTGATACTGGCAAGCGGATTTTAAGAATTTCAGAGGTTTCTAGAAAGACTATAACCTATTCCGCAAATTTCATCAGAATCTGAGTTTACGGAGTGCTAAGGTTCCCTTGTGATTATGCTACTTTAAAAAAACAAACAAACCGAATACAGAAAACTGCCCATATCCTGAAAAAGGCATAGTGGAAATCCGCTCTCTTGTTCGTAATGAACAACAAGAATCTTGTCAATTCTTCTACCTACACCGAACCAACACAACGACTCTAAAGAAAAATGATGATGTGCTGAACGATTCATTGGCCCATATGTTCGACTCACTGCAGGTTGGTGGAAAACAAAAGAAAAACCACTCTCACCGGAGAAGAGAGAAACAAAAAACAAAAGATTTGCGCTTTTTTTGCAGCTCACCAACCGCTATCATTGTGTTGATGGAAGCGGAAGTTTGGAGCCATATGTGAATGTGAAAATTTATGAGGTTCCTGAGGATCGAATCTGCACACTGAGATATTGCGATGTGATGATGGAGAAGGAAGTAAGAGGAAGAGAAAATTGAATATGTAATAATCCTATTTTTAGACCTTCCAATGGATTGAAGAGTTCGAAATGACAAATCTTGTAACACAGTCACTACACGCCAAAGTTCAAGCAAAACCAATTCTTCTATCTGTAGAAGGAACAGAACTTGATGTTTCTCTAGATGGTTGGGAAAGTGTTTGGAATAAAAGACACAAAAAGTAATGAACTTTCAGACAAAGCGATCCGTGTGAAAGTACTTCCAAGTATCAAAGGATTAGTGAAGCGGGTCACCGAGAGCACATGCTTTTTGTTGGATATAACTACGGAGATGATATACAAGGTAGGCGTGTTTTGGGATTGCTGTAGACACGAACTGAGGCAAGTGGGTTCAAATGGCAAGTCAAATTCTATGAATAAACATTCCGTTAACCCTTCAAGGCCACCGAATTCGTCGATTTTAAGCTTCTATATTTCGGTTCCTGTGAGAGATATCAAAAATATGTTAACTGATCAAATGGTCGTGATATTAATATAAACATTTTATCAGTTAACAATGTGTTTATATCTTTAATGAGAACTGAGATAAATTGGCTCAAAGTTATAAGCTAGTGGATATTTCTACTACATAATTTACGGAACATTTAGGTATCATGGGAATATGGCTGATTTTTGTTAAAATGTTCAGACGTTGTGATATAAAAAGATTATTGAAATGAAATTATCGTAAAAAAATAAATTAATTGATCTCACTGACAGAAGGCCACCCAATCCTTCAACTTTGAGCCCATTTATCTCGATTCCTGTGAAATATATCAAGAAGTGGTCAACTGACAAAACGTCTATAATATTATAACGAACACTTCAATAGTTGACCACTTTTTGATATTTCTGACAAAACCCGAGATACATGTCCTCGAAGTAAAAAAAATTTCAGAACCCTTCTATTACAGGTTTTACGGTATATGTTAAAATTAAAATGGTTTTGCAAAATGTACAAACCTTCCAAAGACTACTATCATATTTTCATCTCGTCCTTTTCAGAAAATCACGGATCCTAAACAAAAACTCAGCGAATCCGAAGCATCTAAACGTCGTCGTCGACGTCCAGACGATTCGGAAACTCTGGAAACTCCAAAAACCGAGCCAACCAACGGAACGAATCACATTGAGAACTTTGGTCTGGTACAATCGGAAAATTTTGTGCAAATTGGGTTAGTCTTCTTATCTTTTTGCTTGTCTGGTGCTAGAATTCAATTACCTACCACTTTGATGTCTCTATTCTCACGTTCTTTTTTTGCTTTTTCCAGAAGCCACTCAAAAATGCTGTCAGAATTGGACAAAGTTTGTCGCAACGAAAAACGACACGTGATGGTGTTAGGAGGGAATGGTTTGTTCTTAATTAATGCGAATTTTTTATTTTTTTTTCAAGTTCAGGATCCGGAAAAACTACATTCATCAAAAAGTTGGCGAGACGACTTTCCTATAACTCATCTGTTACATTTTGCAAATTGATACCTTGTGCACTATTGAAAGGTAATTTTTCAAATTTAAAAACAATAAAATTTAAAAAAATCATTTCTAGGAAGATCTGCTGACATTATAGAAAAACTATTAAACGACACTATGACAGAGCTAGAGGTCAAAAAGCCATCGTGTCTTTTTCTGGACGATTTTGATGTGATCCTGCCACAAATCGATCAGGAACAAAGGCACCTGGCAATGGAGAAAGTTGTGTCAGGTTAGTTGAGAGTTTTTGATAATCCCACTTACATATCTTTTGCAGTGCTCAGTCAGAAATTGCGAACAACTGGCGTCAGTGTGGTCCTTGTGGCCCAACGCTTGTCATCTTTGAACGACGGATTTGTGGAGCAAGTTATGAGGGCAAGACCGATTATTTCGCGGAAAATTGAGTTGGGTCCATTGACAAAGGTTTGTGGAAATTTCAATCATTCCAAATATCATGATTTATTACTAATCCGAATATTTTTTAATGACAAGATGGGACAGTGAATGCTGGAAAAGTACGAAAAACGTTTTGTGGGGGTGACAAAGGTTCGGGGAGAAAGAGGAAATGTTTTTTGGGTTTTTTCAAAAGTTTTTGTGTTTCTACAGTATTACGCAAGTTATTATAAAGGAAAAAGTATGGAAGAAAAAAAAATACATGGTTGGCAAAAGGAAAACAAATGAGTCTCAGGAAAATAGATCAACGAGCGGGGGTTTAGAGTAGTGGTTCGGCGCCAACCATTGTACCATCGGTGAAGAGGCGCTTGTAGGAGTTGTCGCCGTCTTGGATCTGAATTATTTTCCCATTTTTATGAAAATTCAGGTTTCAAAAAATATATATAATATCGATAATTTTTGGAAATTGTTCCTGCTGTATTTCCTCTAATAGAAGCACACATCAACCAGCCACTTCGAGTTCGATTATCTTGATTCCTGTGAAGGTTATCAGATAAATGTCAACTAATAAAATATTGGTGGTACCATGATGAATATTTCATCAGTTGATACATTTTTGATTTCTTTTACTGGAATCGAGATAATTGAGCTTAAAGTAGTCGGTTGATAGGCTTTTTGATCTCCAAAGCTCTAAAACTCTCCCTTACCTGTCCATAGAATTGAACATATCGTCTAGCGACCCATGTGTGTTTGTTGTTGAACACAATACGGTATCTTCCAACACGATTCAATTTGATTCCGTCTTTCTCATGAACCAACTTTGCTGTGATCTTCAACCATGGGTACACCATCTCCAAATTGTCCAGATTTGGGTGTTCCTCAAAGTTGTTATTGATCGAATCGCCCTGGAAATAGAAAAATTTATTAAAATCTAAAATCTTATTTTTTAATACCTCATAGAAGACACCAAAGTAGACGTCAGCATCTGTGGCAAAGTACCATTTGAGCTCTCTCTGAGCTTGAGTGACATTGATCACCACCTGACGACTTTTTCCAGTGTTGATATGGAATCCTTCAAGGGCTTCCACCAAATCGGCCTTCTCAACTTTCCAGTAGCGATGTGGCTCAACCTTTTCGGCGTTTTCGAATTTGATATCCTATAAAACCCAGTAAGTTAGTTTATTCGGTCATTTAATTAGTCCGCTCACCGCATCAGTTCCTCCAAGACTGACTGGAATGTCTTCTGGTTTAATATCGGCGGTGAGCGTCTTCAAGAAATGTTTGTCGTGAAGACGGAACTTTTCCGAGAAACCAGCTGGCATCATCGTCTTTGCAAGTCTGTATGGAACGTGAATCCATGTGGCAATGTTGACCATGTCGACTGGTGTAACCTGGAAACTGGTTTTTTGTCTGAATTGAAACGGGAGACGAGGTATGTATACTTATAATTATGTAATTATATATGCAAAGTTAGCATTGAGGTTGGCTAGGTTGAAAATTATTATTCTTACCGTAAAACTTCTCAGGTTCAAGCTTAATTATCTTGATTCCTGTGCGAGATATTAAAAAAGTATCAACTGACAAAGCTTTGTTCAATTTATGATGAATAGTTTATCAGTTGACAACTTCTTCAAATATTTGACAGGAACTGAGATAAATTGGCTGGAAGTTGAAAATTAATGGGCCCTTCCATTACAGGTTTTACGGTATTCTCTTGAAACTAGTGTTTTCCCGAAATATAAGTTTATCTGTCTACAATAATCCTCACCAGCTCTGGATAGTTTTCAAAGTGGAACAGCTGAGAGTAGTACGCCAACGTTCCACTGCTGACAAAAAGCATTGTGAATGGATTGATCTCGTATCCATCCATGTTGACGATGTGGCGAAGAGAACTCAAGCAGCCAGTGCGTTCCTCCTGCTCCATAACCTTACGGAGCATGTGCTCGAATTGCAAGAATTGATATTTGCAGGCTTCTGAGCTGCTAAGAGAGTGAGCAATGCTCTGGAAAACATTAAAGTTTTATTTAAGAATTTTTGAGATGGTTTCCGGTTTGCTTGACCAATTTCATTTTTCTGGAGTTTGCCTGCCACGTTTCCAATCACTTCCGATCACATTGGAAAATTCCTAGTTTTTTTTGCTATTCTGACAGACACCTGGTTTTTACGTTTTCAGCGCAAAAAAAGGGTGTTTTTCAGAAATTCGCAATTAGCTGAAAAACGAGAATTTTTCAAATAATTCTGTGAATGCAAAGTTTTCAATCTCAGTCGGAAATTTGACAGCCAAGCCCAGATTTTTGAAAATGGTCAAAATGACCGACAGTTAACTGAAAATTAAGTTTTTGTATATCTTATTAAACTTACCTCAACGGTGATTGAAGCGTATTCAATGTACCACAGCAACCGATTCTGGTTATCAGTCTTGGTCAGAATCTCGCCACGTGGCATGAGCTTCTTTTGGAATATTGGGTTCTCATCAAAGGTTGGAATGTATTCGACGTCAAGACCGAGAGCTTTACGGTAGCGAAGATGGTTGTTGAGAGCCTCCACTGCATGCTTCACAATGTCTCTTTGCTTCTTATGATTACGCATGGCAGCCATAACGAAACGGTACACATTGAAATCCGTGTTGAACTGAAAATACTTTTTTGAAGGTTTTTTTCCAATTCACCGTAATTCCTCTAATAAAAGCCCACCCGAACCGTCAACTTTGAGCTCGACTATCTTGATTTCTGTGAAAGATCTTTAACATTTGACGGTATGGGTGGGCTTCTATTAGAGCGAGTTCGGTAATACTGAAAAACTCACATTTGGATGCATCTTCTGTCCAATACGTTGTCGGACTTCTTCAACAATCTGCTTGTCCTCATTGTTGAGCGGCTCTCCAAATGGAGAGTGTTTGGTCATTGGATCACAAAGGTTTGCAGCAAAGTTTGCGACGTGGCTAGCGACGTCTGTCAAAAAACCCCACATTTTGGAGATAAAACGCGAAATCTTGAACGAGAAAGGAAACGAACCCAAATATCTGAACATTGTGTTATTATTGGTTAGTTTGTGAGTGCAACGAAACCAAACGAGGGAATAAACCAAAGGAATTTTAACAAAAGGTGACAAGAGGGATAAGGAGGTGTTCCTAAAGTTAAGTCACTGATGACGATGGGTCACATGAGTCAGGTACAGTTAGTTGTGTTAGTTACAATTAGACGGAGATGAAAACATCTGAAAGTTCATTTGACAAACAAAAAAGGTATCCTAAAAGTTTCTATTCCTCCGAACACATAGATCGCTATTTACAGAAAATCTATGTAAATAGTATTGTAAGCCGACGGGTTCAGATAGTGCGAGAAAAAGAGGGAAAAAGAGGATTAGGGCATACAACACCTTTTTCCGTTCCTCTCCGAGATACCACTACGTATGAATTCTGTATTTCTCTGGCAGTACATGGGGGATATGTAAAAGAGAGAGAGCGACGAGATGACCTCGTTTAGAAGAGATTGAGAATTGGATAGATATGGATGGTGGTGCGAGGGAGAAAGAGGTAGAGGTGGCGGGACAAGAGGACCGGACACAAGTGGCGGGAATTCTAGCGGGAATCAGAAAAGTGGGAAATGAAAACGGGGGGAGGAGAAGACGTGATGATGGTGGGTGGGGGCAAGATCGTATGGCGAGAAATTGGTCATTTTGGCTGTCACCTTATGCTTTTCCCCGCCAACCGGTATTTGGAGACATGTCAATTAGCTAACGAAAACTAGCTTGAATGTAGCGTTGTGTAAAAATAGGAGAGATCATTTTAGAAACATTTTAAGCGCTATAACTGCATTAATGAGATTTTCGATTAAAATAACCAACTAGGGGCGTTAAAAATGTTTTCAATTAGGTCAAAAATGTCTTACCCAGGTCTTCTGAATTTCTTCAATTTCGGACTTGAAAGTTTTTGTTTTCATTTTCATTTAAACAAAAATGCCTTTTAACAGTGCCCCAACTAGTAATTTAGGGATAACGACTGCAATTTGGAAATACTTTATTTCAATACGACATACCGTAAGCACTATAATACCCCCTATACTTGCACCTTGAGCTCGACCACCTCAATTTCTGTAAGAGATATCGAAAATGTGTCAACTGATAAAATGATGGTGATTTTAAGATAAACGTTTTATCAGTTGACTGATTTGTGTTATCTCTTATGGAAATGAAGATGATTGAGCTCAAAGCACAGGTGTATGATAGGCTTCTATCAGATTGATGATCGTCAGCAAATTTTATTCTTTTTTGAAAGTTAACGTATTTTTTAAATTTTTGAAATTATTTGAAAAAGATAAGGATGTTTATTTGAAGTATTTGTTATAAATTATTACATTTTTTTGAAAATCCATTTTCTCAAATTTTAACAAAAACAATTTGTTTTCACCGCTTTTATCATGTTGTTTATATAGCCGATCATTTTTTCAAAAGCGAGTTTTCAAATTATTTTTTCTCAAATATGTATGCCAAGTTTCAAGAAATTGTTGGCAACAATTACTGGAATATGAACGAACCACACTGGTTTGAGTTCAAAAAGACTAATACCATACAATCCATTTCAATATTCGGCTATTCCAGCCGATGACCAATTAACCTTCATGACCAGTTTTCGTCTTTCATTGTGACGTCAAATAATACCTTTGGCTACATGGCTAATAAGAGAACTTCTTCTCGAGATATACAAAACGAAAAAGAAAATATAATGATTGAGATGGTGGTTTGTCTGGTTGGCCGAAAATGGCGAGATGAGAAAAATTTGGGAGGAAAAGAAGAATCCGCCCCGCTTTCTTACGACAAGACGTCCTACGCAATCACTTTGTACTTTAGTTTTGCAAGAACGAGGGGTTGAGAGGAAAGAAGAAGACGATGTGATGGTCAGAAACTTGATTTTGATCTACATGTTTCGGTTTCGTAACAAACCTGAACAGCGAATGATATGGAATGATGAAGAAAAAGGGAACTGTACAAATGGGGTTAGATCACACTTTCAAATGTTTCTGATGTTTTGAAATACACTGGTTTTATAGTTTGGTTTCTACAGTAATAGTTTATTAATTTCTAAAATGATTTCACACAAATCACAGAACCAGCGAAACAAAATGGATATGAATTTTCTTAGAAAAACTGGGTTAAAACGTTGTTCACCTTGATCATTTGGCTGATAAGAAATATGAAAAAAAAATTGGAAACTTTCAGGATGATCGACAAGACATTTTCGAGACCTATCTAGATGCAACGGAGTCCTCCGATGTGATTAATGAAATAGTACAAAAGTCGGATGGTTACACATTCAGTGAGATTGAAAAATTGGCGACCAGTATCAATGTGGAATGTGCTATTCGAGGTAGTTCTTTTTTATACAGTGCCGGTCAAAAAGATATAGAAACCCGTATTTTTCAGTTTTTTTTGTTTATTTTGACTTCTTCCAGAAGCCTAGAGCTCGGTTGTCAAACTTCCAATCACGTTGAAATTTTGGAGTGTGTGAACCAAACCTAGATTAAAAACTTTGCATTCACAAAATTTGTTCGAAACTTAGTTTCGAGTCATTTGCCGATTTTTGAAGGACACGTGTATTTTTTTAAGTTTTCAGTACAAAAACAAGTAAAAGGAGTGTTTTCTAAATTTAGTTGTTTCAGGTACTCGATACGTCAAGTCTTCTGATGTGGAGAAAGCTTTCGAATGTTTTGTGGCTGGAAAAATAGGAAAAATCGAAGATGATCAAGTGTGAGTGATTTTCTCGAAACCTAGAAAAATGTAAACCCAGGAAATGAGTGATTCCCGTGAAACATCACACCATATTTATATCCAAACCGTTCCGAAAAGGGCAAATCTAAAAGTTTCTTGCAAAAAAAGTCCAAACGAGAAGGTCAATTTTTCGCAAGACATCGTGTGATATCTGTATTGCTGATCTTTCATGGTTTTGAAAGTAGAGAACTAGGAAAATATGGTTTTTGTGTGGTCGGTTTGATCAACATAACAATAATACTGGTTAGTTGGCAAAAGTGTTTCTCACCGAAAAAAACATGCTTGTCAAAGGAAAATGTCTTTAACATGAGTCAGGAATGATGATGTAATACAATTCAATGAATGTGTAATCAAACTTTTGAAGCAATAAGACAAACTAGGGTTGGATTTATGACGTCCAACTAACCATATTTCGTAAAACCTGGATAAGTGCCACAACCCTTCCAACTTTGAGCCAATTTATCTCGGTTCTCTGCAAAAATGTTAAACATTTGTCAACTCATAATTTTCTTCTCTCGTTTCATCACGAATCTTTCATCAGAAAACTCAGCCCAAACTTGATAATGTGGCGGCCCTTCTATTAGAGGTTTTACGGTAACTGCGGAAAATACCTCAAAATAACATTTTGAAAAAATCTTTGCCACCTTTTCAGACTCCCAACATTAGAAGATGTCGGTGGAATGTTTGAGCAAAAGAGACTACTGGAACGCGTTATCGTATGGCCTAAAAAGGTGAGTAGCTTGTTGAGTTCAGGAAAATTACTGTAAACTGAAATTTAAAAAACCCGGCTTTTGGGAAAAAAATTCTCAAATTAAGATTTCCCAATTCTCACTGACCTACTGTTCAAATTTTGGTTATTACTGAATTGATTTTCCAAGAACCAAAACTTTACTACTAACTCTTTCCAGATTCCTGAACTTTTCAAAATTTTAATCACAATATGGCATTACTCACTATTAACCATATCTCAAGAGACTTCTAATGAATTATTTTCTGAAACGAGCTAAAGAAAAAAAGCAAAAAAAACGCAGGAAATTTGATTTTGTTCTCTTCGGTTTTTCTTCTCATTTGAAAAAAGAACCGAAGAAGACAAAGCGCGTCGAATGACACCGAATGTTTTTGGTAGGACTCGGCAAGCTTCGGGTGGGCAGAGCCTACGCCGCTGTTGCTCGGAGGCGGGGCTAAAAATGACAGATTTATAGCCTTTTTTTTACGTCAGACAGGCACATATCATGAAATGGAAGGAAATGGGAGGAGATGAGCAAAATACATATGATGCGTGGGTTACTGTAGATTTCTTACATTGTCAAAGACATCTTGCGATTCTGAAAAATGAGCATTTCGAAGAAACAATCAAAGGAATCAGCTCAAAATAAACATCGGAATTTCAAAATAATTCAAGAAAAAACCTTTTTCGAATGAATCCTCCTTCCTTCCAAACTTTGAGCCCAATTATTTCAGTTCCTATAAAGTATCTTTAAAATCTGTCAACAGATACAATCTTTGCCATTATATCACTTATATTTTATCAGTTGACAATTTTTTGATATCTGTTACACAAATTAAGATATTTGATCTCAATTAGAGAAAATACGGTAAATGCTCTTTCCCTTTTAAGGCTCATAAACTTTCAATTACCGTATGACAGCTAAATTTATAAACAATCATCCAAAATAATGAAAGGCTGTCATGCGGTCATAGAGCACTTAGCAATGAGAAGAAGTATTAAAGTGCTCAGGAAGTCGAGCGATAAAAACCATCATAAAATCTACGGTAGACTCTGAAAAGGGGAAGTATTCTCGAGAAAAAGAAATTACGAAATGAATAGAAGTCAATAAAAACTATGTAAGATTTACGAGGCGTTTTATATCAAACGTGGGAAAACAAATTAATAAAAATGATTGGATGACCAAAAATCCAAAACATTAAACTTCAAATATTTTCAGTATCCCCAACTATTCGAATCGGTGGGTGTCCCAGTTAGTAAGGGTATTTTACTTCACGGACCCAGTGGATGTGGAAAGACTCTCCTGGCCAATGCAACAATTTCTAATTCGAAATTCAGCGTGGTCAATGTGAAAGTAAGGATTGGAAAATATAGCGGAAAAAGGTAAAAAAAACATAGATTTTTAGGGTCCAGAGCTTCTTTCAAAGTATATTGGAGCCAGTGAAGAGAACGTGCGATTGGTGTTTGAAAAGTGAGTTTGAGCTAAATTTAAACTAAATAATTAGACCAAAACACACAAAAGAGTACAAAATAACCACCCATCAGGAAACAATCTTCCGTTTTCCCACTCATTTCGTGTCTTTTTGGGTTTTCTTTGTTGCAAAATTACTCCAATTTCAGAGCTCGGTCGTGTGCTCCTTGCATTCTTTTCTTCGATGAGCTTGATTCCTTGGCACCAAAGCGAGGACATGATTCAACTGGGGTTACGGATAGAGTGGTTAATCAGTTGCTCACAGAGTTGGATGGAGCAGAAGGTGGAATGAAAGGTAAAACTAGATATTTCTGAAAATCTATTTAGTACGGGGAGAAAGACTACTGGGAATGCCTCGACACAAGCTCAGAATGTTGAAAAAATATACAGTACAAGTCGATAAGATCTACAAAAATGTATTTTTCAGTTGATTTTCGAACATTTTGACTATTTTCATGAGTCTGGAGATCGGCCACAGAAGTTCCAATCAGTTTGAAAATTTCAGAGGGTGTCAAACAGACATATATTGGAAACTTTGCGTTCACAGAAGTTTTCTTAACTTCCAGTTTTCCAGTTATTCGCCCATCTCGGAAAGAGACCTTTTCCACATTTTCAGTACAGAAACGGGTCAAAAGGGAGCATCTTTAACAAATCGGTAAAAAGCTGAATTTTCGAAAATTTTGTGAATGCAGTTTTCCATCTAGGTTCAGTTTACACACTCTAAAATATTCAAAGTGCTTGGAATGAGGACAGACTTTTGAAAGTGGTCAAAACGGTCAAAAATCAACGGAACAACACGTTTTCTTAATATTTTATTCATGGGTACGGTAATTGCGTTTTCCGGAACTGTACATTATACTGTTCCAGGTGTGATTATTCTTGGATGTACCAGCCGAATTGATCTTATTGATGATGCCCTACTGAGACCTGGACGATTCGATCATCATGTGTATTGTGGTCATCCTGGAGAGGTAAAAAATCAACGGGTATCCTAGAAACACTATTTTCATTTCCAGGATGAACGCGTAGAAATTATGAATGTGCTTACAAGGAAGCTCCGCACTATTGGAATTGATTTTGAAAAGTTATCCAAGAAAACCGATGGTTGGAGTGGTGCAGATTTGCAATTACTGTTTACAAATGCACAGTTCCATAATGCTCGACAAATTAGTCAAGGTGAGAAGAACCGTTCACTTTGAGCCCATACACCTCATTCTCTGTGAAAGATATCAAAAAGGGGTCAACTGATAGAATGTTGGTGATATTATGATGAATATTCTGTCAGTTTACCACTTTCTGATATTCTTGATAGAAACTGAGATATATTGGCTTGAAGTTAGAAGTTAAAGGTCTTTCTATTAGAATGTTTACCGTAGTTCCGTCAGATAAAGGATACCGTATGATTTTTTGAAATATTTAGCAATAATTCAAAAAACCATATTGTATCCTGCAAACCGAATCAATTTTGTAGAGGAAGACGGCCTGGAAGAAGATGACGTGGCAATCGACTCCGCCGCAATCGAAGCAGTTTTCCAAGATTCCATTCCAAAGCCCAAACGATCCGAGGTGGATACAAGGATTGGTCAGAAAGTGACGTTGGCTTGAAAAAAGAAAGAAAAACTAAAAGTCAAAAAGAGTAGTATCCGTGTGATTGATTTATGTGTATTTTAAAATGACTTGTCTTTGTTCTGGGCATTTATGAATTTTTCACATGAACCAGTATGTTAATTTGAAATGAAGAAATTATGCTGACATCAACACAAAGAAATGTTTTTTTTTTTTTGAAAAATTGACAAGGGCACTAATTCTTTTTGAGAAATCATGAGTTTTTTGTTAGTTTTATTTTTGAATTTAAGTAAAATGAAGAATGTGACAGAACAAAAAAACCCGGTTCAGAACTCAATTGAAAAAAGGCCGAAAGCTGAAACACAAGAAAAAAGAAGAAAAGATAAAACTACTGTACACATTATAATAGGATAATTACTGCTAAACCGTCAACTTTGAACCTATATATCCCATTTACCGAGTGAAATATCAAAAAATAAGTCAACTCACAGAATGTTGTTGATACTATGACAAACAATTTATCAGTTGACTAATTTTTAATATCTCTCATAAAAATTGATATAATTGAACTTAAAATTAACATTGTGGGACTTCTTCTTTTACAGGTTTGGCGAATTTTTTTCTGGAATGAAACAATCCTAGTTTTTTCTCAATAAACCACCTGACAGAATCCCTTAACAAACAGTTTACAAGAACTCACGAAAAAATAAATGCAAGTAGGCAAAAACCGGTCTGAAACCAGTTACTCCAACGCGAATACGCATGGTTTAGAGGGTGTTGCTACTTAATTGATGTTGTTTATGTGTGTGGTCTCAGTTACCTAGTCAGTTGCTTTAAAATGTTCTCACTTACTGCCCGAAATTCTAGTAAAGTTTTTTCTTTTAGTAAAATTTCGTTCTTTCCAACAGTGAGAACTACAATTTTGACTAGGATTTTAAGACAAAATTTATTTTGCTTCCAAAATTAGAAAAAAAGATCATAAGTAAATGTTTCAAAGCATCCCGAAAGTCTGATTTCCAAACATTTGCCTTTTCAAAATCATCCGGACCTTACACGCTATATATCTTTTTTTTGACGTCACGGACCATCTCGCTCGCCCTCTCAACACCATTGCCTCTCTTTCACATTAGACAAACCACATTTGAATATACGACTCTCCGATTTCTCAGCAACCTCCTCATATTCAAACGTACAGTGGTAATCTCTCACTTAATGACAGCTGTTCTAAGAGGACGTTTGGTCCGGCCAAATTCCTTCTTTCTCCCAACCCCAGTTGGTCCCTCCGTCACACACTACTCACAATTTCCAAACGACACTCCGAAATAACGGTTCTCGTGTTGTTTAGCAGAGGATTTTTCACGCCATAGGGGCCTTTCAAACCCAATTTCCGGAGTAGTTTGGGGAAATTCTCTGATTAAACCGGAAGAAATGGCGTGAGAGAAAAATTTGCCTTCTTTTGATACCAAATTTATTTCTATTCCCTTCAAAATGAAGCTATTTTCTATTCTATTCGTTTTGCTGGTTCCTTTATTTGTTGTAAAAAGTGAAACTGGTAAGTTCCGAAAGGTTAAATAAAGTGAGTTCCCATTATTTTGATTTCAGACTACGGTTTCATGCCGACAAAATGTGAAATCTGCGCTTTGGTTAGTATGGAGTTCGACCATCAGTCCGCAAAGGTGCATAATGTGAGTTTTGTGATTTTCAACAAAACGTCTCCGCTGACTTGTCAACGAGGCCAACTCGGGACGACTAAAACTCATAGGACTATAATGAAATGCTGACTTTCAATTTACCGGTTGTAGAGCAAGCAAATCAGAAGAATCGGCCCTGGTAGCTTCTGTCCGGCTTCCAAAGCTGCCGGTCTACTGTTTGTATCTAACCGTCGGTTTTTTAGATGCATGCTCATGTGACCTAGCCTGAAACTTCTAGCGCCGCTAGGCCGACAAATCCTACCCTAACCAAAAAGCTACATCACTTTTTTGTTAGATTTGATGAAGAACAATAAGACTAGCATCTTGCTTTATATCGCAAGCCCAGCTATTTCTGGTACCTCTAAACTGAAAATTTTATGTAGCAGGCGACTTCCAATTTCATACCAAGTTATGTACTATCCCTCGTCTGACAAGTATTATTTTCTTATAATTTTTAGATTACAAGAAAAACTAATAAAATCGTCACAACACCAAGAAGATAAATTACTGATCAAACACTCTTATTGATGTTGTGACCTTCAGTTGATTTCGAAGACCAGTGCATTTTCATAGCCATGAAAATACATTTTTCGTCTCAAAAATTGTATTGATGAGTTTTTTTTTATTTCAGAGGCTAACATCGGAGTTTGCTGATCTCACGGAGAAGATATGCGAAGGATTCAATGAGTTCAAAGTGAGTATTTTTATATGAAGAAGTTTAAATGAGTGAGCATCAGTGGTAGTTAACTCATCTGTTACTCGCAAAGAAATAATAAGAAATCGATTTGGGATAAAAATTCTGATTTTGGTAAAGTGTCTGCGTGAAAAAAAAAACATGTTCTTTTACTCGCCACATAATAAAATGAGCCGTCCGAGTAGTGGATGAGTTTCTACAGAATTAGAAACCTTGTGATCTACCAGCAGTCTGAAGAACTACTTCAATCAAGTGGAATACACACCTAGGTTCATTAGAGCCGCCACTGTTAAAATGTTCACATGAAATCAAAAATTTGAAAAAAAATCATTAGTTTTTTGAGGTAGTACGATCGATACCAATGCAACGCCGGTGTGACTCACTAGTGCATCTGCTCGAAAAGCTATGCTATAACTTGATGAATAACATATACTACCTTAATGTTAAGGCCAACCCTCAAAACTTCAAATGATTCCAAGAAAGCGTTTCTAAAATTCCAGATTCACAAAGAAAAAAGTGGATTGGAGCGATTTTCAAGAGCGCCATCGAAGACTATCGAAACATTGAAAGAAATGAGGAACAAAGGAGTAAAGGTGAGTTGAAAGGTTAAACAATAATAAAATTTCATGGAAATCGCAGTTCAAAATATTGGATACACAGATTAAAAACCCCTACAATTTTCGAAGAACAGTGATCAGACCAACTCGCGCCTAGGGAACCGCTAACAAGGATAAAATCTAGCAACCGTGCAAAACTTCAGTTGAACAACAAAAAACCAACAAAAAAATTTGCAACTGGCATTTTGACAAATCGACCAGTTCTCATCGTGCGAACTGATTCAAAAAAAATTCATAGCCCATAGGGAATTCAGCTGTACTTTAAGATACATACACTCACCGAATGGATAACTTCTGCATTAAATCTCTTTGTACTTTTCTTCTGAATTTTAGTAAAACTTGGTTAACATGATGACATGAGAAAGTGAGAAAAATTTTAATTCCGATAAAATGTCGGACAGATATTCATTCCTGTTATCTCATTTGTTTGAATTCCCAAAGGAGTCAAAGATTCATCGCCAATTTCTTTTCTCTTTGCTTTCTTTTTAGTGTTTTCATACTCTCTTGAAGTGATTGTTCAGGATTGAACAAACTACAAAAAGTGAGATGGTGAAGTTCGGAGAGGCTGAAAAATTTAAGCATTGGATTCTGTTTTCACAGATTCAACAAGCAACCTTAACTTTATTTACCGTAAAAACTGTAATATAACTCCACTTGTATTAGAAGACCCCTCTAATACAACGCCACCCTTATGAGGTGATTGGAGGTAGCAAAACAAAATTTTTATGCTTGATTAACATATTAATAGTGAAATCTAGAAATTTAGCACAGTTCTTTTCATTTTAGTACCCTGTTAAATAAGTAAGAAATCAATTTTTGTTACCTCACATCAACCCAAAACACCCCTTCGAAAAAGCCATGGCGCTATATTACAGGTTTTACGGTATGTCCAGTACTTGTGTCTAATCGGGTTCACCATTGAAAATGTTCCAAATATCAAGAGCCCCACTGTGAATAAATTGCTTAGTAATACTTCTAGGACTCTGAAAAATAGTGAAAAAGTCCCCAGCCACGAGAATATTCTCGAAGGTCTCCTCCAAATTTTTGAATTTTCTTTTTTGCTCATTTAAATATGAAATGATACTGAGTCTATGAGCCAGCTCATTTTTGCTGATTGTCGTAAAGAATTCAGACAGTTCGATCCTACTTTTGGGCAGAACTCAACTAGTTTTAGACCTGTAATAAAGCACGAACTTGACAGTATGAAGGCTTATCTATTACAGGCTTCACAGTATTATCATTTGGCATTCTTTACCCAGTGCCTCCAGGTACAAATATTCCTCCAGCAAGCGTAATAGTATTGCTCAGTATCATATAATCTCCTAGAAAAATCATCCAGTATCACCCGATCATTCCTAGTCCCTCAAATTCGCTTCTGCCCCTACACCATATTCCCAACAAATCCGAAACAGTGTGTCTGGTATGAAGTGGACGTGAAGGTAATTGAAATCCATTAAACAACCCATTCGCCAAAAAGTTTACCGGACTCTCACTATTCCTCTCACTTCACCTCACTCGCTAATCGCAACATTTTCCAAAATGGAACATATCCGAAATGGTGTAGTTACCTCTCTCTCTCTCTCAGCTATAATTATGATGTACAGTATGTGTCTCTGGATCGAGGGGATAGGTACACAAAGGGTTATAATGGACTTCTCGTGGATTCTCATCGCGCTAAACTGGTTTCGTTTCGTGTTTCCTTTCCCCTACTAGGACACCTATCCCCGTCTGTTGCCTAATGTGTTGAAATGCGCTAAAATGCAATGTCTCCATTGTTGCGAAATGGCCTTTTTCGCTGTTATGCACACGGGTTGGGACGCACGTACCAATTATGAATCTCACAGACAACGACACTCCACACGCAAAAACAATTTAATCGAATAAATTGAATTTATGTTGTTGTAAGTCATCTCATGCGAGATAAAGTGAAAATTTGGGGCCCCGCGGACACTTTACCCTCATACAACATTGTAAATTGGGTTACACGGCTAAACTACTACCATACAAAGTGCACCGGTTACAGTAACCCAATTCTCGGATACTGGTTCTTTTTTAGTTAGGAGTAATAGATCAATTAATTTAAAAGCCAATCTTCAAAATTTCCAGGTTGAACTCGGCATGCCATACGAGATGTGGGACCAGCCTCCTGCAGAAATCATCGCACTTCGTCAAGGATGTGAGTCCATTCTGGAAGACTACGAGGATCTGATCGAGGAGTGGTTCCTGCAAAAACTTCATCTGAAGCATCTTCTGAATCAATTATGCTCACAAAACTATATCAAACGTGGTGACAGGAGTTGTTATGCGGATATTGTAGAAGAAAAGGAATTGTGAAATTTGAAATTTTGAGCTCATCATGAATTGTGTTTTTGTTTATAGCTTGTAGTAATTCTATCATAACCTGATCTCATAGATATTTGAAATACATAAAATCGGTTTTCCTAAAAAATCTTACTTGCACTGGGCGGGCTTTTCAGTTATTTTTCATTCTGCCAGAAATTTTTAAGGGTGAATTTTTTTCATTTAAAATTCGTGAAAATGTTTGAAACATCAGAACTTATTTCAAATGTGAAAAATCCTTGTCGACTGAGCAGGACCGGCTTGGAGAATAACGGACCCTGATTTTTGAAGTATGAAATTGAGATCTAAAAATTAATTGAAGAGGCTATATAGTTTAGGAATCACTGAAAAATACTGTATTTCAAACTGGACTGAATAACTGGATATCCGCTGTCCACAATTTTTTTTCAGTTTTTGCCAATTCCAATTTTTCGTTGAGTTTTCTGTACATACAGTACCGGTATACAAAATCATATACAAAATCATACTATTGACCGATTTCTGAAAAATCAGCGAATAGCGGAAAAATTGTAATTTTCAAAAATTCTGTGAGTGCAAAATTTTTAATCCAGGTAGCTGAGCTCTAACCTTCTGAAAATGTTAAAAATGACCAAAATCAAATTAAACACACGGTTTTTGTATATCTTGTATATTTTTTTTATATTTGAGGAGGCTCAAAAAATGTATCATTATTTTGGTTTTGCTTAATCGGATTCATTATCATCCTGCTCTTTATCCATGCCATCAAAATTTTTTTGCCAGTACAACTGTCTGCTCTTTCGCTACTCTCACGTATTTGTTTTTTGCTCTTCTGTATGTGTGTGTGTGTTCCCAGTGCTCTCGATATTTCCCACACAACCAAAAACTGTATGTTTTCGTACCAGAACAAAAACAAGTTCTTCCAGAGAGACACGTCTGGAAGAGCACTGCCCCTCCTGCCATCAGAGATAAATATTTGTGCATTGAATAACATCAAAAAAGAAAATCACACTCCCACCACCCCGTATCTCACCTCTCAACAAAAAGAAAACCAAGGTGTTTTGGCGGGGTTGCTCTGGTGGGTCATGCGTGTGTTTGCCCACCTTTTGCTGCTCTTCTGCTCTTTCTCTCTTGCGCAACCCTTTTGCTCCCTGCACCTCCTCTCTGGAATAATAATAATAATATTTTTGTATTAGTATTATTATTATTATTATTCGGTCACGACCGGCGCCAGCTTCTCTGTTAGTTTTTACACTGGGGGCCACCGGAGCACCGCCCGATGCGCAAAAACTCTTCAAAGCATGTTTTGGCACCGGTTTTTGTTGGCTCAAAATGTTTGGTGCTGGTGGTCGAGCGAGACGAGATCAAGGCTTATGCGTGTATGCATTTCATTCCTTCATGTTCTCAATCATCATTCCTTCTCAAATAAAATGTTTTGGCAGAATGGAGAAAAAAGACGAAAGATGATATGGTAAACAATGCAAAATGTACAGTATGAAAAGTGGAACGGGAAGGTGATGAGAAGATCAAAACTGGAAATTGTTTTTGGATAGAAAGCATTTGAAGGTTCAGACAATTTCAGAACCAAGACTACAGGGGTCATTTCTAAGCGGTCTATACTTTGACCAAATTTATCTCGTTCACTGATAAAAATATAAGAAAGTTACCAATTGATAAAATATTTATTAAAATATCATTAATATTTTGTTAGCTGTTTATTTTTGATATCATTCACAGAAACGAAGAAAAATTGATTGAAAGTTGAAAAGAGTTTCCCTTTGTGTCTTTTAAAATTGGCAATTATCTGAAAAACTATGATTTTCAAAAAATGTGCAACTGCGAAGTTTTCATTCTAGGTTTGTTTTACACCCTCATACAGTTTCAGAATGATCAGAAACTTGACAGCCGAGCTCCAGATTCCTGAAAAACGCTCAATACCAACTTAAATAGTATATTCTCCTCCCTTGTCTCTCTTGTCTTCAAACAAAGAAAAAACCGATTTCTGAACATCTCATTATCCTGAATCCCTCGTTTTCCCCTTTTTTCTAATTTTGTTCTCCCCTAAAAATTTGCATTCAAAACACAAACACAAACCCTCCTAACCTTAGCCTCTCCGTACTCCCGTTTTTGTCTCTATTTATTTTGAGTCCCAACAGGAAGAACCTCTCCTCCCTGTTTCTGACTGTTTGAAAAGCTTTAAAACATGAAAATATGCATGTGTACATACTGAACCTGGTCTAACAGCCTTCGTTTTTCCCGCACATACACACAATTTTTCTTCAAAATGTTTAGTAACACACACCTGGAGAAACAGGCAGAATGGGATGATTGAGAGATCAATCGCCGTATTGTTTTTTTTTCGAAAATGTGTTGGGAAACAAGATTTCGCTGTATTGTTTTGAATCAGAAGGTTTGGAAAACTAGAATAGAAGGAAGTGAGGGATACTGTAGTTTTGAGCTTATTCTGATTTTCGTAACATACAAACCTAAATTGAGAACTTTGAATTCACAGAATTTGTCGAAAATGGCGAATTTTTCAGCTATTCATCAAATTCATAATGACGTTCTTTTTGGCGTCTTTTGTACTAGAAATCTTGAAAAACAGGTGATTTTTCGAAATTCTCAAATAGCTGAAAAACTAGATTTTTTTTTAAAATCTTCATGAATGCAAAGTTTCTAGTCTAGGTCTGATTTAAACCCTCTGAAACTTTCAAATTGACTGGAAGTTTGAAAGCCAAGCTCCAGACATCTGAAAGTGGTCTGAAAAAGGAAATGAACTAAAAAAGGTGTATATCTCATTGACGGGTACTGTACCATCTCGATTTCCAAAACAATAGGCTCCATTCTCTGAAAACATGATAACGATTTTCAGAAAATCATTATCCATCATACTAGGCAAATTTCTCAAAATCTCTAAATGAGGATTTCAATCAATTTTAGTCAATTTCAGAACTTCGAAGAAGTACTTATTACTTGTCCGTTTGGTCTGAAAAATCAAGAGAATTTGAGACAAGTTTAGATTTTGAATTTAGTAGCAATTTTTAATGCTTCCCATTTTTTTTTTGGTAAGCGAATTTTATAGTAAAAATGTAAACTAAAAAAATGAAAGTCTAGATTTATTTTATTTTTCCAGAATTTTTCAGATCAAACAGAAATTCAAAATTCACCAATTTCCGCTAAGAAGTTTATTTTGAGATAGAATGTCAAAAACCTTGTGTAAGAATGTATGTTCCGCTCATATGCAGATTTTGAAAATTTATATTAAATAATTTTATGTATATGTTTTACTTTTCAAAAAAAAAAAAAAAGGGCAACTTTGTGACATGATAGTGAAGGTATTATTCTCAAAAAAAAACATGGAATTATGCAAATAATAGACAAATTTCTCTGAGATTTCAAACGGGATGGATTTTCGGGAAATGTCAAAGATTTGTTGTGTGATTTTTTTTCTTGTCGAGGTAGCAAAACTAAACGGAAAGTATGAGAAAGTTGTAATGGAGAAAGTCTGGATGGGGGGTGTTGTCGAATCTTAAGGATGAGAGAGGTTGAAACCGGGGGAGACATTAAAAATGGGGACGTAGAGTTATGCTAAAGAGTTTGAAAAGTTTGAAAAGTAACACAGGGAAAAGAAAATGAATAGAAACAGAGAAAGAAAAAAGCAGGAAACAGTTTTTCAGAAGGACAATTGGGGGGGGGGGGGTGAGAGCTCCGATAGTCGCTGGGAATCAAGTCTGGCGAAGGGGTTTTGTTGTCAAGAATCATTTGAAAGGATGAAGGATCAGAAAGCAATCACAAGAGGATGGAATCAAAAGAGGTTTTTAGAGATTTTATGAGGAACGAAAGCGACGAGAGTCTATAATTTAAAATTTTAGGATGTTTTCTATGTACAGGCAATAAAGAGAAGGGAAGAACCTAGTAGAAAAAAGCTGGGTCATTTTTAGAGAGACGATTGAAATGGAGAAAATAAAGAAGGGATGCTCGAAAATGGCATGATAGTCATGAAAGATGAAAATGTGCACTAGAACATATTTTCATCACAGCTAAAAAATATAAAAATTTAAAAAAGGAAAGTTTGTACTTTTTCAAAATTTTAGCAGTGTGGGAAATCTGAAATCTCAAGTTCAAGATTCCACTTTGAAAATGCTTGGGTCAATTTGTGGGATTGTTGGACTTTGGGTCCCTCCATTGCACAAGTTTTGGGCGAGATTTGGGAGAATTCCAGTGGCAAAGTTAGCTGGGCTCAAAAGAGCCAAATACCTCTTCCAAACCATATCAACATTGACTGGTGGGGTGGCTGGAGCAACTCTGTAATTACAATTGATGTAAATTTAGATTTCAAAGTGGTACAATACCTATTAGGACGTCCCTCACGAAGTGTCCAGTTGCGAACCTTGGCGTTATTCTTTAAATGGCTCAGAATAAGTTTCGCCTTCCCCAGCTGACCCTCAGTTGATAACGATTCCCACTTGAAATATCTCATGGTGGCCTCCACAACAAGGCGGATCTAAAAATGTAAATTTTTGAGAATTTTTTATTCCCTGGATTCCCCTTTTTTCGGTTTTTTTTTCGAACAGACATATTTTCCACGCAAACAAAAGATGTTTTTTGTGTGTGAGTGGTGTGTCTCATTGCCACCTAAACCTGGTCTCTGTTTTCACTCCTAACCAATTCTTCTAAACGACCATCGCCTTCGGTATCTCTTCTCTACACTCTTTTTCTATTCAAATGTCCCGAGTTTGCACTTTTCCGCGCCCAGCCCGATGTCTTAGGACTGTCTCCCTCTTACTCGTTTCTCTCATTTTCGTTTCAATCAAGTGTTGCAACCCGTGTGCATACTTTTCGACGACCTTCAGCGCAAAAAAAAAGAACTGCGTATCACACCGAAGAGATGAATATGGATAAGGGGAAGTTTGCGACATTGAACGTCAGCAGAAACTGTGTTCGGTTTCGAAAAGAACCCTATCAAGCCGGTTTTTTTTGTCTTCCCTTTTTTTATTCTGTCTGATGGTGAAAAATGAGAGTCGTATTTTTTGTGAATGATTCTAAACGAAGAGATATGCTGAGAAGTGCAACACAAACCTTGGGCAGTTGACGTGCAAGCAGATGATCGGCAGTTTCTCCGTGGAAGGTGCGAAGGGAGATTTGAACGTTTCGGAGCTCGTCATCGGTGACCGACTCGCGGAGAATTTGCCAAGCAAAGACCTGGAAGAATGTTAATGAATATTTCAAACTACAGTTTTTAGAGTTTCGAAGATACAGTTGGTTTCAAATACCGTATTTCTTCTGTGCCCAATTATCTCAATTCCTATGAATGAAAGATATCAAAAATCTGTCAACTGGTAAAATACTGGTGATATTATGATGAATAGTTTATCAATTGCCATATTTTTTATATCATTGATAGGAAACGAGATAATTGAGCTCAAAGTCGACAATCAGGATGAGGTCCAATTGGAGGAGATACGGTAATAGTATGAGCTCTCCTAAGAGGTCTTCTAGAAATTCTAAGAACCTGTTGATTTCCAGTTGTTATCAGAAAAAGAGCAACTGAAGAATCCAGAGCGCTACAGTTTCCCAACAAATGCAGTACCCCGAAATGACCAAGATCTTGAACTTCCCTGTTTTGCATTTTCACTTTTTTCATTTCTTTCCATTTTCACCCCCCCCCCTTTTAAGTTCAACTCACAAAAACGACATATAGCGTCAAAAACAGTCAAAACAACCTCTCTCCCACGTCTTCCACTTTTACTATAACACTCTTTTGTGGAAGAAAAAATCCTGTTTTTAAACTGATAGACGACCATCTTCTTCCTCATGTGTTTGTATGGTAGGCACCCCCAGCAAAAGAAGAAAGAAACATTGTCAAAAATCGAGAGGGTTTTTTCAGCCATTTTTGTGTTTTTCCATCACCCCCAGGACCCCCCTAGGATCGATTTAGAAAAAAAATAACCACGAAAACATTGGGAATGGCGGTGTTCGGAGTTTTGAAACTTTCGAGAGGTTGTTTTTGCTGTATTTTTTTCTTCTTTGTCCTGAAACGTGGAACAAAACTAGTTAGTCACTGTGTTTGGAAGGGGCAAAGTAAGAAAAAAATAGGTTAGAGGACAATGTGTTGAGGCTGAAAAATGTAAGACGTGAAGTTTTTGAAAAGACAGCAGTAGAATTTCAGATTTCGAAACTACCATAAACCTGTAGTAGAAGAGGACTCCCACTCTGTGAAGTTTGAGCTTATTTATCTCGGCTTCTATGAAAGGTATCAAAAACTTTGTCAACTGATAAAATTTTTGTGATGTTATCATAAACATTTCATTGGTTGACCACTTTTTTGTATCTTTGACAGGAACCAAGATAAACTGACTAAAAATAAATTGTTAGAGTGCCCTTTACAGGTTTTACGTTTTCAGATGATCTTGCAAATTAATATTTAATCCGTTCTCCTAGATATGTGTAAAATTATAATCATCGTAAGGACTCTGGTCGAATGTCCTAAACTTTGAGCCCACATTGCTCGTTTTCTAAGAAAGATATCAAAGAAGATCAACTGTCAAAATTTTAACCACCATCAAAGGTATTATGTCAGTTTTCGATATCTTTCACAGAAAATGAGATATATGGGCTCAAAGTTGAAAGTTTTGAGAGTCATTTATCAAGGTATTTACGACAGTTTTATCTTAATTAGGAATGTCTTTTCTCGATTTTTTAAAATTTTTTTTCATTGCCGATCCCCCGCCACTAGCTCGTTCTTGCTCTAGCCTCCGTGCCAGCGAAAACTATGTGTACATCTGCATGACAACACGCTCTCACAACACACTGGTTAGCAAGAGAGGGGAGGTGCAGCTTTTACCGCGCGGAAAAAAGAACAACACAAAGTTTTGTGTCTGCCGCATCGGAAAAAGAGAGCAACCACCCACGAAACTTGCGCAATACCCTCCACACCAACGGTTCTACCATATGTTTGCACACGCGCCTACCCTTGTGCTGGAGCCGCTGGATGGACATCAGCTGTTTGAGCGTTTCGAGGAGGAGATAAATGGCAAACTTGGTCGCGGAAAGTTTTTTGGAGAGAGAGAGAGAGAGAGAGAGAGAGAGAGAGAGAGAGAGAGAGAAAGAGAAAAGAATGGGAAAAGCACATTGGCTGGGTGCGGATAGTTTGGCATGCAGCCAGATAGTTTGGCATGTCATCAACGTTTACAGAAGAAGCATAAAACTGGTTTTCTTAAAGGTTCAAAGTCCAGAGAACAGTTCAACTAAAAATTGATGTCTTGGGGGGGGGGGGGGTTCACACAATCTATATAATTCGAAACTACCAGTAGCAAAAGGAATAAATAGAAAACTCAAAGTTAGAATCACTAGAAAATCAGCTGAAAACTTCGCATGGAATTGTTCAGGATAATTAAAAATTTTTGGAATTCAAAATTGATTTTCTCATGTCCCTGAAAATCCTCTGACCCCTAAAATTTTCTCAGCTATTCAAAACAAAATATTTTCCCCCTAAAATCAAAATCCTTCTCTTTTTCTCCCCTCAAATCTCTTCTGTTTGGTAACCCTTATCGACTTTCCTCCCGAAAATCGTTTGCTTCATGATTTTTCAACGACAACACACAAGAGTCAAAAAGAAAAATATTTGAATAGACCGTTGTCAGCACAAAAACAGGTACCCTCTAGGAGAAAATCAGCTCCACGGAGCACACAGGTATGACTCTGTTTGCTCTTTACTCGTTACTCTCGATGAGACTGGGTCCTATACTGTTTTTCTTTTTTTTGCCAGAGGAATGTTTTGTGGAAATTGTGTGCACAGACTGTTTTCGGGGTGTATGGAGAATTAATCTGAAAAGTGGGAAAATCTGGGTTTTGGAATTTGGACTTGGTCGAACAAAGAGGCACTAAAAATGAAGAAGAGTGCTCAGAAGCAACAAGTTTAGGAAAATCTAGGTTTCTCTAAAGTGTCCAGATGTAATTTTGAACATTAAAAAATCTTGAATAATTGAGAACTTTGAAAATACAGCACCGGTCAATAAGATAACAAAATACGTATTTTTAATGCAATTTTCGGTCACATGGACCATTTTCAGGAGTCTGGAGCTAGGCTGTCAAGGGTCCGATCACTTTGCAAAATTTGGAGAGTGTAAAACAGACCTAGATGGAAAACCTTGCATCCCCATAATTTTTCAAAAAGTTCTAGTTTTTTAGCTATCTGCTGATTCCTGAACGACACCCCGTTTTTGTACTAAAATCATGAAAAAACAAAATGTCTTTCAGATATTGGGAAACAATTCGGAATTTCTGTGATTTCAAAAGTATTCTTTTTCGATACTGAAGGTTTAAGAATCCTGAACAATTATTCGAATTTTCGAAATTTTACAGATGGCTCATACCCCATTAAAAAATCCCTACTCCAACATTTTTTCTGATTTTTCAACGTGACGTGTGTGTTGATGGGGTTTCCTCCTAGCTCCACAGGCACAGGAGGCGCGATACCGGTTCATAACCGTTTGTTGTCAAATATTTGCTATTCAATAAGCCCTGACGTGAGCTTGTTGCGTGTGAGCCTGAAGAGAAAAAGCACGCGCGTGCTCCGAGGGTTTGGCTGCCGCGCGGAGCTCCCTGACCAGAAATACAACACCGTCTGTCGCCGCCGCCGCGTAGAGATCAGATCACGTGAACCAGGTTTTTTTGATGTGAACCATACATCTTTTATATGTATTTGATGGCCGGGACGTCTCTTTTCAAATTCAACCATTTCCTTTTTTTTTTCAAAACCGGAATCCAAATACGTTATTCGGGCAGTTATCAAGTTGATCGAAATCAGAATCGAAATCAAAGTAGTATCGGATGTAGGGGTAGTGAATGCGTGTACGACAAAAACACTGGCTTTTTATCTAGACCCTCTTCAAAATGCTTGATCACTTTTTTTTGGCCAACCAACCTATTCAACCTGAATGATGACACTCTGTGAAGGAGGGGGGGGGGGGGGGGGAGACAACCCCGACACATACGGACTACGGTATTATGCACTTTTATACTAATCGACTGTAGGGGTTTTTCCCTTGTCTTCTGTTCATTAGACGAAGGCGGTGGAGACAAGACATGATTTGAGACTTTGACCAATCCGGAGTCTGGTTTCTTAATCTTATTTTGAACACTGACTACGGTAGTTCGAAACTATACATATTAGCCAAATGACAAGCAAACTACAAGGAAGTGCATGAAATACAGTAAAATACACAAAAACGTATTTTCAGTTAATTTTCGGCCATTTGGACCATTTTCAGAAACATGGAGCTCGCTTCTCAAGTTTCCGATCACTTGGAAAATTTTGGAGTATGTAAAATAGACTTGGATTGGAAACTTTGCATTCACATAATTTTTTGAAAATTCCTCGGTTTCCGGCTATTTGTCGATATTCGGAAGATACCGAAAACATGAATAACAGTTGTTTTTCAGAAATTGGCAAATAGCTGGGAATCTGTTTTTAATCTAGGTCTGTTTTACATGTTCCCGATTTTTCAAACTTGTCGGAGACTGGAAAGCCGAGCTCCAGACTCTTGGGTATGTCCGAAGTACTCAAAAAAAACACAGTGCTTTATGCGGAAACGTTTGGGGATTAGCAAACTTCAGATTCAAAAAATCTACAAAAGCTCTAAATTTCTGTACCCTCCCAACTCAAAAAAATCACCGCTTCCCAGTTCCAGTTCCAATTGACATGTCTGTTCCCAAAAAAAAAACATCCAAAACAACATTATGTGACACACAAATTGATGATGCCAAATTGCACATGTTGCGAACATGTTTCTGGGATACTAATTCTCTTTTTTTTTTCGCGCCCACCACAAAAGTCACAGAGACCCGGGTCAGAACGGTCAAAACAACTCTCTTTGTTGTGTCGTGTCGTCCCTGAGATGGTGGTACCTTAAATATACGGTCTCGGTGTCTTCGTTGTCTCCTATTCAGCCAATAATACGCCAACCCCAAATACATAAAAAAAATATTTTGGAAGCTATTTTGTTTTGAGAAAGAACAGAACAGCCCAAATCGTATCCTGACTGGTCCTCCTCCTCCCTTTTATGCTTTCATCTTTTCCCAAATAGATTGTGTATGTGTATTGTCAATAAGAGAAAATGCGACTGTGTGCCATCGTATTGTACAAAAGAGGAGAGGAATCACTACCAAATTTCAGATTTTTCATGCCAAAAAAATATCATAAAAAAGTTATTTTGGCGTTATTTTGGCACGGCGGTGTTTTCAGGTGCCAAAACATGTCAAACTGTCTATGCAAATTTCACCGGGATGGCAAAAAAGTAGCGGGGTAAAGTGAAAAGAAGAAAGAGATAGGGAGGGCAACGAATTGGTTTAGCGGGAAGAGACACGTGGGGAAAGTGGTTTTGTAGGTCAGTTTGAAAGTGGTCATATGTCAATCTAGTATGTTCCTACCCGTTAATTACTACATGTTCTTTGTTAAAGGGCATAGTATGGTTCAAAATGTTCAATTAGCTTCTAAAGCCTTTTAAATACGTATTTTTCCGAAATTTTCGGCATTTTCAGAAGTCAAGAGCTCGGCTGTCGAGTTTCCAATCACTTTGACAATTTTAGAAATTGGAAAACAGACCTAGTTTGAAAATTTTGCAGTACAGAATTTTCGGAAAATTCCTAGTTTTTCAAATATATGTGGATTTTTGAAAGACACATTTTTTCACGTTTTTAGCAAAACAGATCAAAAAAGTGTCTTTTAGGAATCTAACAAAAAAAAGAAGTTTCAAAAAGTACTGTAAATGCAAAATTTTCTATCTATGCATGTTTTACATTGTCCAGAATTTTCAAAATGATCTTAAACTAGACAGTCGAGTTCCAGACTTCTGGAGATGGTCAAAACGGCTAAAAATCTGATTGGTACTGTATATAAATATTCTCCCCACTGGTTCCAAGGTTTCCCAGTGTTTTTTTAAGGACTCAAAGATTATTCAAAAGATATCGTTTGAGATTCCAAAGATGTCCTTTTATGTCCCACACAATAATCTCAAACCGTCTTTCATTCCTCCGCTTTAAAACGATTAGAACACCTTGTTTCATTTCAAAAAAAAAAAACGTCTCCTCCGCTTGCTGGGGGTCATTGACTCCTCCTCCAACCCCCCCCCCCCCCAATGTTTCTCTCTTCCGCAAAAAAAACCTAGAGGAGAGAGACTCTCCCAATCGGTTCGTTCGACAATGGCCATAAAATGAGATTGACTTGGCAAGAAGAAACCTCTTTTTTTTGAAAAGCGACAAGTGAAAAAAAACGATTGAACGCATCACCCTTCGTCGTTCGCCCTTTTTACAAATGAGATAACAATCTATCTTGGTGGTAGGGAATTAGGAGGAATAAGAGGAATAAAAGGGCGACGGATATGACCCCCAAAAAACGACTGGCGAGAGGAAAATTGAGACAAAAAAGACAAAAAACTTCTGAATTCTCAAATTCTCAAATTCTAATCTGTGAAAAATCTAACACCGCTTTGTCGTAAACTGGGAGTATATTGTAAAGACAGAAGTACGAATTCGAATAGAACGACTCAAATATTCAGTTACTCACCTTTGGTTGTGTGCTCTGGAAGCTTCTGGCAGCCTTCTCGGCGGCTCTTTTCACAGCTCCCTCTGGAAATGGTCCATCAGCTAAAACCTTCTCATCCTGGAAAACGGTGACACGTGGATTCATGCAAGGAAACAACTAAACTGCTACCTCTACCTCGGTTTCCTTTGGCGACTGGTTCCTCTGGCTCGGTTGGCTCTCATTTTCGAAAAGCTCTTCAGTGTCTTCCTCACCCTCCATGTCCAAATCGCCGTCAGAGTCTTCGGTTTTAATTTCAGCTTGGAATAAACTCTGGAATTTTTTCTATTGGTTTCCGGAGCATCCAATCTCAATTCTTTAAAAACTTAAAAATGACGTCTCCCCTCTTCACAGTTTGGAAAAAAGTTTCAAGTGTTTAGTATAGCTATAAATCAAATCAAGAGGATTCAGAAGACTCCCTAGCATCCAAACCCAAAATGACTACAAACTATACCTTTAAAGAACTTGTCGTTTTGTCGGATGTCGAATTGGTGGCACTGGGTGTAAACGATTGAGGTGGCGCCTCCGAAATGACCGTTTGAGGGGGAGACGTGAAAATTGAGGGTATCCTGAAAAGAGAACAAAAGGGTATTGGACATGATGTTGAACTCCTCTCTCTAAATTATATACCTCTGATCGGGCAGCCGTGTTGCTAGTAGCTCTAGAATCAGACTCAATTTGAGATCCATGTCATTTAGTCGATGACTCATCGAGTTTAGTATCGTTTTGCTTTCGTTATTATCGAAAAACGCAGCCAACGGTATTTGTGCCATCTGAAATTGTTGTTGAGGTGTGGGTTGAGGTGCAGTGTTGTGCGGATTCGCCATGTGATGGTGTACTATCTATAAGATTGCTAAGCTAAAAAGAGATATAGGAAAAAAGAATCTTCGGTTTGAAGTATGTAGGTGTCAGAGGGGGATACGGTAGATGCGCACGTGTCTAGAAGAAAATTCATGATAATGTTTAATTGGAAGTGTATTAACGATGTATTGGAAGTCAAAAATAATACAAAAATGAAATCATGAGCAATATGAAAAAGTCTCGATTCTAAGTAACAGGATTTTCGAGCTAATTTTAAAAGGATGAGTTTATGAATGAGACCTATTGGGAATGAGTCAGTGAGAGTAAACTTATATTGACAAAAGAAAAGAACTAGAGAATGGCAAAAGCTCGAAAAAAGTGGAAATGTTCAATCTGGAAAATGAACGGTTAGAGACCACCATGAAAGATCATTGAAATGAAAAATAAAATAAAAGTTTGCCCCCCTCCCCCAGATGCCCCCCTGGGTGGAAGTCAAGTCAGTTGTGTGGGGTAGCCGGACAGAGAAGCCCGCCCACTTTCAATAGACTGTCCTGCCTCTCCCAGACCCTCCATCAAGCCATGAGGAAAAAGTATTGGACGAGACGAAAAGAGACAAACGGTAGGAGTCGGAACTGCGAGATGTAGGCGGAGCGTCGGAAACGCTATGATACCGTATTCCAACACCACCCTGGTCTCTCGATTTTGTTCTGGAGTCTGAGAGAATATGTTCAAGTGAACCCCCTCTCAGCTCCGCCCCCTTGAACATACTTCATTTTCGTTTTTGTGCGTATTTTTCAAAACACCTCCCCATACTCTCCACTTCATTCGCCATCGTTTGTTCATGTGATCGGAATGTTTGAGGTTGAATGGCGAGATGGGGAGAGAAAGGTGTTCGCATTGGAATGAGCACAAAAGTACCAAACAACTGGAACTGTCATTGAACAGCTGGAAGTCATACATGTTATGGCAAAAGGAAAAGCGTCATAACACTTTTTCAGAGCTTTTGGGATACAAAGATTTTCATTGTGATGGCAATGCTTCTGACGAAATACATGAAACTGTGGAAAAGAAAAATCGAAATGAAATCTAAGATTTGAACATACCGTATGTGCTCTAATAGAAGCCCACCCTATAGGTACACTTTGGGCTCAATCATCTCGATTCCATCAAAAGTTATCAAAATCTGTCAACTGATAAATTATTTATCCTGATATGAGCAATATTCGATCAATTGACAAATTTTTGATATCTTGCATATCAATTGGGATGATTGAGCTCAAAGTTTTTTAGGAGAGTTCTATTAGAGGAAATACGTTAATCAGAAGATATAAAAGTTCGCATTTTTGAAAAACCAGGACCAGGTCCAGTCTGTGGCAAGTATTAAAGGAGTTGGAGTCACATGTAAAAGTTGAATGAACATGCCAAAAAAACCAGGAACTGAAATTACTGGTTTGATGTTAAATGACGAATTTAAGATTTCAAAAATTGCAGGTGATCATTTATTAGTTCAAATGCGGGAAGATGTTTTTATGGAGGTACTGAATTTGGGCCAACTACGATATTCTTTTAGAAATTGCATTTTCTGGAGCTTTGCCCCACTGAACTGAACTTCAACTTCTGATTATTTTTTGGCTGGAATTATTTCTGAAGTGCTCCAAGTGCTAGTTTTTTATCTCCAAATAAGCCAGCTACTTTTAAACAGGCGTAGAATTTCGGCTTTATCTCATTAAGTACATGCACACTTACTCTCAAACCTGTAATGAATTATTCCCACATCTTCAAACTTAGAGCCAATCTATTTCGGTTCCTGTCAAAGATATGAAAAAAGTTGTCAATTTATAGAATGTTTATGATATTATGAGAAATATTTTATCAGTTGACATATTCTATATACCTTTAAGAGGAATCAAGATTATTAGGATCAAATTTTGACACACAGATTTTACAGTATCTCAAAAATCTGCTGTAATTCAGTTCACACCCTACTCGTTAAATTTTTTGCTATTTGCTTTTATTTCTTTCGTTTTTTGTTTTTCTCCTTTTTTCAATATTTTCAGCTAGAGTGTAAAAAATCTGAAACAGAAGAATCAAAATTGGAAGTGCCCCCCCACACTTTTCTTTTTCAGGGGTTCTTGGCTAAGTAGAAAACAACAAAAAATGGGTGACCGACCATTCGACCATTGAATTTCAGACACAACACAAAAAAGGAAACCTAACCAACTCGAATTAAATACAGGTTTTTTTCTTTACCCCTTCTTTTTTTGATTTCATCCATTCAAACATTTTTTTGTCTGAATGTGTGTGGTAGATTGTTGCAGCTACGTCCAGACAGGTAATGGAGTGAGAGGATAGAAAAAAGAGAATGGACGTCTTCAATTTTTTTTTCAATTTTTGTTACACTTGGTCTCAATCTAACCATTGAAATTGGTCATGAAAATCGGAAGCAGAAAAACAGTGAGATTGATGAAATTGGGAAATGAGTTGTAATAGTAAAGAATCTCAAAACGGAGAGTTTCCCAGTTTTTCCATTTTCCAAACAAAAATGCTCAAACTCAATTCTGGTCATGCTAGAACATTAATAACAAACAAGAAGGGGTTAGGGTTTAGTCTTCTTTCTCGGAGATGAGAAGAAGTCAGTTGTTCGTCAAGAAATCTAAACAAATGGTAGCACATTTCGGTTTGAATGTATACTAATGGGATTAACATTGAATATTTTTGTTAAGAATTGTTGAAATTGCTTTTCGTGGTTCCGGGGATTTTTTGTTACGAAAAAGGTAAAGGTAACAACATAACAAGGGAACATCAACAAATCGTAAATATAGATATTTAAAAAAACATTGAAATAGGTTAAGATTAGCCTATCCAGATTTTTCTGAAACTTTTGAAATCCGATCACCAGTTTCAGCCGAGTTATATCAGTTTCAGTTCCAAAAATCGCGTTTTCACTGCAAAACGGCGAATTTCGGATACCATTTATTCAAAGTCAAGCACTTTTCAGAACATGAAATGCGCTGCATTATACTCAGAATTCTATAAAATTTCATATTTCAAACCTTTTCTCAAGAAAATTTCTTTTATTAATTTCCGAAAAAATCCAGAAAATCGTAAAAAAATCCACAATTGAAAACATTTATCGAAACTTTTTTTTGAGAAAATGTCGGAAATTAGCCATTTTATTCAGATATAGCAAAGGTCCATATACTAATTACAATCGTCTTTTGTTCGAATTAAACGAAATTCCAATGTTCTGACACTTCCTCAAAAAAAAAGAGAATAAAACTTTTTTTAAAATCATTAACTTTTCCACAAACTTCCAGAATTATTCAAAAAATGGAAAAAAAAGTTTTTAGAATAGGTCTGAAATGTTAAATTTCATTTACCGTAAGCACTTAGAACACCACCCGAATCGGTAAATTCGAGCTCATATATCTCATTTCCCCTTTTTCCGTGAAAGATATCAAAAAGTGTTTCATTACTGAAATGATGCTGATATTGTAGTAAATATTTTATTAGTCGACAACTTTTTGATATTTTTCAAAAAAAGTAAGACATATAAGCTCAAAATGGGCAATCCGGGTGCCGTTCTATTAGAGTGTTTACGGTAATTCTTAGTATAACACAACAAATTTCATGTTTTGAATCGACTAGAAATTGGAAAAATTGTTTTCGAAAGTGTCTGTTTTGCACTGGCGATTTTTAATACTGAAATTGATATAACTTGGCTAAAACTGAAGGGCGGCATTAAATGTTTCGAGCAATGTCCAGAGAGGCTTTGCTCAATCTGACTTGAAATTTTTATCGAAACCTGAGCTTTAAAAAATATTGACGTCCTCTTGTTTGCGATTTTAGGGGTTCTGGGCCACAGAAAAAAGAGACAATCATGATAAAATAACAAATCGAAAATCACAAAAAAGTCGATACTTACCGGTTCAACAAATCTCTTCTCTGATGGTTTCATCAGCAGACATTATCGTAGTAAAAACCGCCAAATAACCTGAAGGAGGGTTTGAAGAATGGTTTGAAGAGAAAAATGAGAGAAAACTAGGTTTGAAGAGAAGGTGGCAACGATAAGATAAAAAAAAAGAAAAAAATCTAGTTTTCGTTGATAACTTGGAAATTGAGAGACAATTCTGAACGATTGACCTCTCAAAATTAGTTTTAAACTTAATTTTTAATTTTTTTAAAACGGCAAAACCAAACATAGAACACCTTTTTCTGAACCAAACGCAAACAGCTGCCAACTCAGAAAGAAGCATGTCTTCAGGTGTTGAGTAAACAATCCTCATTCAAAACGTACAGATACAGATGTCTCGAAAAGTATCAAAACATTTTTTTTGAAGATTGAAGACGCTCCTTTTTATTACTTTTTTGGTTTGCGAAATGGTTTTAAAGATTGCAAGAATAAAAAAAAAATGTTCTATTGTGAAAAATGAAAAATATGTGAAAATAAAATTTTAAAAATGTAATGCTAAAAAAATTAAAGCTGCCGAAGAGACCGTGGTCAAAGGTTCCATAGCCGTAACTACCGTAACTATAAATATACTTTCTCCAGGGAAAAATTACAAAAAACTCTATCAAAAACAGTGAAGAGGAAGAAAGTTAATATGAAAATAAAACTATTTTAAGGTTACGGTAATTGACCTTTTGGAACCTTTGGCCATGACTTTTGGCTACGGCAACTAACGGATCTCTCATGAGATTGTAAAATATACTAACGAAAAAATGCAATCATCAAGATTCATGTGAACAACTCTACGAGAACCTTAGTATGGTTGTAAAGTAGGACCGACCGAAGAAAACTCAATAGAAGCTGAAGTCATACTGTCACAGAACAGCGGGGAGCTAGAATGATGTGGCCCTGGTACTAGGAAGAGGAGAACGGACCGTTCAGAATGTGTTCAAATAATTCATGGAAGTTAGTAGCTGACTTTTAGAAGGTTTCTAACTTAGTGTTCGGTTAATCAATGTTACATTGACTTTGAAAATAATCTCTCTCAAAGAAAAACATTTTAGGTGCACAGACAGACAAATTGAAATTTCAATTTAATGGAACTTTAAAAAATTAATAAGTTAGTTTTTTCTATAAGTATGTTGTTTAATTTGGCATCAATTTATGAAAATCGTTTTTTGGGCTCCCAGAAATAAAGTTTCGAAGATGATGTCGATATTTTCTATCTAGACCGAAATTCCAATCAGATGCAAATCAAAACAACAAAAATTGTTTCAGTTCTGTAATTTGAGGTTAAAATCCCGTGAAACCTCTGACAGAAGTGGCCCCAAACTTTCAAGTTTCAGCTGATTTATCTCACTTCCTGTAGAAGATATAAAAAATGTGTCAACTGATAAAATGTTTTTTGTATTATGATAAACCATTTATCAGTTGACAACTTTTTAGTATTTTTCACAGGGTAAGAGATAAATTAACTCAAAGTTAAATGTTAAAGATCCTTTTTATCAAAGTTTTTATGGTGTGTTGATTCTGCACATTTTTTGCCCCGCCCTTGGTACCGTTCTTTTTGAACGACTCAAGTTCAGGTGTTTTACTGTTGCGCTACATTTGCTGCACCCGTTCCAACGGCTGCTACCGTTTTCCCTCTTTTCAAACATAAGGACAGCTATGTTTTGATTCATTATGTTTTGTAACTTACGTTAGAAAAAGTTGGAGGGGGGGGGGGGAGGTTATCAAGGACGTAAAATTCTCATACTGTGCTTGTGAACACGGATCCTCTCTGTCACCTCGTTACGCGGGTCACACACTTTCGTTTGAGTAACAATTGGATTTACGTTTATGGTGTTTTCAGGAAAACTGTAGCATTGCAATGCAGAAGCGGGCATTGTTGTCCTGAAAAAATTAGCGATGTGTGAAAAACAAACATATGTAGTGTTGTTAGGATATAAGTAGTTAGACTTCATAATGTACAGTAGTCCTAATTCAATTATCGTGTCGTATATATTTTTACAAATTTTGAAATATTAACAACACCTAATTGTTTTTTGTTTTTTACAAAATCTTTTTTTTTCTTTTTCAAAATAGAGGAATTGAGTGGGAAAATAATTTTTTAGCTTTCCAAGAATGAGGGGAGTTTCAGAAACGACCGAATTTTGTGTCAAAACTAGAGGGTACATGGGATCTTAGACTGTAAGGCGTTTTAGCCTAAGCCTATAATTTTGAGCAGAAATCAAAATAGTATGTATAAAAATATTGATTTACTTTTTTTTGTTCACCTACATGTACCGAACAATCCAATGTACCCTTGGAACCAATGTACCCTAAGAACTCGATGTACCCTTTTTCGATGTACCCTTGGATACTGGGCCATCAAAAAGTCCATCAAGCATTATTTAATTGAAGTGCATGATTTGTGTATTATTCAGTAGATACCATCTATATTAATGCAACTAATTTTTGGAACAAGTGCAGAAGAAGGTTTGTGATATTAAGAATACTTATTATAATGATTAAATACAACAACTAATTAGAAACAATTAAAATCAAACAACAAAGAAGAAAAAAACATGAATAAAGTCAAAAAACAAATTTTAAAAAAATCGTTTTCCGAATGTTTCATGGACACTTTGGACTCTTGCTTCGTGAAGACACTGTCACACAACATCAGAAAGTCTCACCAACTTTGATCGGTACAAGTCGCCAATTCTGCAACTCATTATTTTTCAGAAAAGTGACATATTTATGACTAAAATTTGTTAATTAAGAACTTCAAAAATTCATACAAATCACACGATTGATATGTTGAGATGTTTCACAGTTTTATTTCATAAAAAGCCAACACAGATAATTCATAAATAAATGATATGGCAAGCTTAACAGATAAAAAAAATTGAAAGAAAAAAACCAAAAAGATAACCGAAGACAGTACAGAAGATTATGAAGGTCCGTACTCGCAACTACACACACGTCATTTCTTGGTTTCCGCACGCGGCAGGACATCATGTGTAGACGCAGATGAAGCAGTAGCAAGTGCTATTGCAGGAGAAAGTTACCGCAATGTTATGCCAATCCAATAGGCTGCGCATAATTTGAAAATTGTGTTTTATCACCGAAGTTCTGCTCGCGATTCAATACTCTGAATATATATTTTTTTAATCTCAAAATTTCGGTATCGTTAGCTTATTTGGTTGCTTCAAAGACGACAGAAGTTTTCAAATTTAATTTGTTTGTTCATATTTTCTTTTTAGGTGTTAAAAAATTACGAAATAGTTTACTAACTATTTTGAAGGATCGAGGGAGCATCAAAAATTGTGTTTAAATTATTTATTAACTTTTCAACTGGAACTTTTTTGTTCCCAAATGTGGCCTGAAACTCTAAACGTATGCAATTTTTTTGTTTATATTTTTAAAAAAATAATTAATTAAGCAGCTATTAAAATTAGAAATGAATTACGTGAATCATTTAATACAAAATTTATCGAACTCTGAGAAAGTAGCGCAATGAAAAGAAAACAGTTAAATGATCACGGAATATCAAGTTTCCACAAAAACTTATAGAAGTCGTAATTCAGAAGAATTCGTCCACGACTACTCCCTCGTCGGTGAGGTCAACATCCCAGCGTAACTGCACATTCCTGTAAAAAATTAGATTATTTCAAAATCGGATAGAAATTTATTCACCGGGAAAAAATGCTCTCGGAGCTGGTCTCCTGTGTCACTTGTTTGAGATCTCCTTGAGTACAGTTATGAGTGACAGTGATATAGATCTCGTAAAAATTCTGAAGAAATAATACATTTTTCACTGTTTTAACAAAAAATTATTTTTCATAGATCACAAACTTCCAAAAAAACTCAAAAATACAAAAAACAACTAACATCAAAAGGACCATCGCTGTACTGAAGTCCTTCAATGAGGTAGTCAAAAGAATATTTGTCAGTGATGCATTTGATGCCTTCTTTCCCAATGAGATCGTCAGTGTTGATGCTAGAATAATTTTTTAGAATAGATGAATTACCTTTTCAAATCAAAAACTCACAGAATGCTCATATCTTCTTCCCACATCGAGACAAAGAAACACCATGTAACTTCATATTCGCAGAAGAGCGAACCTTTTGCATTAAACATGGTATACGGAGTAACATTGAAAACAAGGCCGAGAAAATAAAAAAACTTCATTTTTATAACATTATTTTTAGATATTCAAGGTTTTTGACAATTTTTGGAAGGGAAATAGGCGGAGTCTCCTTCATTCTGGAGTGATTAATGACGTTTAGAATGAGAGAAAGCCACCGGAAATTGAAAAAATAGCCAAATCCTAACCTAAAGCATTTTTTAATATAATGCATTCTAAAAGACTGAGAGATGTTGTTTTGTCTCATTAATATCCAAAATATGATATGTGCACCGTTTTGCCGGAGAAGAATTTTTTCAACCCAAGTTTCCAGTGATTATTTCTCTTGTCTTTGGGAAAAAAACATTTTCGAGTTGAGAACAAATTAATTAACCGAAATTCTGCCAAACAGAAAGTTTTCGAAGAACGTGGTGTCGTCAAATTAGTTTAGTTCTGAAATTTGACTAGTGACTCTCACAACGAACAAGCACTCGCTGCTAATGAATACCGTGAGTGTTATTGATATATATCGAGATAGGAATTCAACCAAAATTTTAAAAAATCTGGCGATGGTCACTCGAATGGTGCAAAAAGAACAACCGAATCTCATCCAAATACTGACCCACCCGCACACCAGATTAATGAGATTCTTTTGCCCTAAACGAACATTTTTTAAATCCTGATTTTTCAAAATAATGGGCATTGAGGGAGAACGTGATGTTTGTGTAGACTGTTGCTTCAAACTCGGGCTAACACGTTCCGCAGCATTCCACGACGTTTTCCATTGAAATGATGACCGAAATAGTTCAAATGTTTGCATGCTATAAATTGGAAAATCATAATCTTCCCTCGTCTGAAAGGTTTTAGTCAGTTTGTCTCTTATCGTGGTTTCCAACGTTGTAGCAGTTCGATGAGCAATCGTTTTCGCTACATTCTATCATATTAAAAAAAAACTCTTGAAGACTTTTCTAAAATCTGTATGAAAATCGAAATCCTGTGAAATTTTCCAACATAAAATTACGATAAACTTTTTTTTCCAAATTCTGGTCATGATTAAGCCGGGTTTTGTTTTCCTTCAGCTCATTTTCTTTATTATTACTTGCGAGAATCTATAGAGATCACTTTGCGCTCACAAGTGCGCTCTATCGCGCGGGTCTCGTCGCGAAAACTGGCCATGGGGTAGATTTACGAGACAAATCTATATTATTTTTCTACGATAAAACTCGATTTTCAGCAGAAAAAAAAACATAGTTCTGTTGATTTCTTCGATAAGATGTCAATTAACAAATTTCTGGTCATCCCTGCGGCTACCATCGATGACGTCACAGCTGTACAACTCGGGAAAAAGTAAGTATTTGTTTTCTTCTTTTGTTTCAATCTAGAAAATGTTTATATGGCACGTTAACTATGGAGTGAATGAGAGATAAACAGAATGAGTATTCTCCTCGGTCATATCTGCATGATTTCAAAAGTTGCTGAGTCTGAAATTCGTTTGTTCCGTATAATTTGCAGGACACTGTCGACCACATACCAACTACGCGATCAACAGAAGCAGTCGACATAGAGAGGGATGCTCCAAGCACGGAAATGCTACTAAGGAATAGATGGTGATGTTCCCGTATAAGAACGAGTTGTGAATAAATTATCGACAAATGCAGCTGTATTTTGATCTACCCAACAGAAAATATGATGATGGATAGCTGATTTTTCAACGAATGCTTCAATAATTGGACATGCTAGACAGCCGCTACCAACCGACTCAAATGGAAGCACAGATCTTGGACGAGATGGTAGAGTGGGAATTCAAGAAAAGAGTGGACAGTCAAGAAAATTACGTTCTGATTGAAATCCGAGAACATGTTTTGCTAAGAAATAGCCAACTGAAATAGCCAAATAGCCAACAAATTGACGCTTATCAAGTTATCTATGCTGACAAATGAGCACTGCCCAAAAACTCGGAAGCAGAAGTAATGGAAAAAGAAAAAGAAAGAAAACCAAGAGGATCTTTTCTCCCTACAAAGGCTTCGGGAACTCGGTTTATGGAGGAGAAGCTGGATGTCGACTTCTGGGATTCCAATTGCAACATGTGTGACAGATTCACATTGTCCATTATATAAGTGAGTGGTTTTTGTGATTCGAAAGAGTATTGTTCTGTTTTCATAGATTCTGTCAGCTGATGTTTATGGCAATTTAATTTGGATGGATCACTTCCTACCTATGCTCTGGGAGAAGCCATTGATCCAGATGAAGAGATGGGCCTAGCTGATGCTAATGTGATTGATCTAGGCTAACATTAATGCTCACATGCGGTCGATTTAAGTTCATTTGAAGGCCACGAGCCACAACGAAACCTGTGTTGAACAAAGCACCTCAAGAACTACTTGAAAAGGATTTTCCGTGTGAAAATCGGATAAGATATCTGCAGATGTGTTTGTCGATGATCTGATAAATGTCACCGCAATTTTGTTAATTTTTTCATGTGTCCATGGAAAGTTTATACAATATTGTAGAAAATTGGAATAGGAGGCATAAAGAAAACTGATGGCAGTGCACACATTGCTACATTATGCACGTTCTACTGAAGCTGCTTTGACAGATCGGTTGAAGGAAAACAATTCGGCGTTGTTCGATTTCGGGTGATCCGATTAAATAAGACGTGAGTTACTAACAAAAAGAGTTTAGAAAAATAAAATAACAACTATTTTCAGACATTCGCACACGGATACTAATGGTCGGAGAAAGATGCCATTCAAACTCATTGTTCTATTTCTTCCTAGCGATAACAGGAGTTGAGCAGTGTAGCAAATGGATAGCAGATTTCGGATGATCTAGTACAAAACTCAAGCTAACCGGATAAAATCTAAACGGCTTTTTTTGCTCTCCAGCAATCGATGTTGGACGGTTAGTTCTGATGTGAAGATCTAATGATACTCTCCGCAATAAATGTTTTTCAGATTTCAATGATGGTCGTAAGGAAAAGTGAAGCATAATACTCATCAAAATCATACAATGCCAGTATAAACAGACAATATTGCTATGCAATGATCTCCACACTGGCTGCCTTCCTAGGCTTTCTTCAACAGGATAGCTGTTCCAAAACAAAAAAGAAGGTTCGCGATGAGATTAATTGGTTTTTAATGAAATAAATTGCTATGGCTACGTGTGAATCATCAATAAATATGTTCTTATAACTTTTTACGAGATCTTCTTGTTTGCCATGTTGAGTCAGATGCATTGATGAAGATACGGAAGTTTTTCCAACTACACCATTCCTTTCCAATGACATGCCATGAACTTTTATAATCTCTCCACAGGCCCGCCCGAATTACCTCCCCCCCCCTTAATGTCATTTTGGTTTGATACTATCTGTCTACTACATTCAAATCGAGAAGTCAAAAAACAGCGTCCTAATTTTGAACCTGTTATCTCTAGTAATCCAATCGAAAGATAATGGCTAAGAGGAGAGTAAAATGGCAACATTCAAGTGGCAACGTTGCGATTGGCCTTGGTTTGCTTTTGGAACCGATTCGTTAAAAGGGTTAAACCATATTTTGATTTATTAGACGACGTTACTCGTCTCAGATTAGTTTTCTGTTGAAGCAAACATCTTTTTGTTAATTTTTGCATTTTTCAAATAATTTTTTTGTCCATTCGTCATCGTTATGGCTAACATACTCAAGAAATACAACTGCTTTGATTGTCTGCAAAACATAAACGAAGCTGAACATACTCTTGAGGAACTCGAGGCTCATATTGCGGGAATTCACCTAGGATTTTATCCATATAAGTTAGTCTTTGGAATATTTGTGAAAAATAATTTCGTAAATATTGTCATTATTCCAGATGCATCGATTGTCTGAAGATGTTCCCGACAAAAAACTTGCTGACTAGACATGTTCCACAAAGTCATCATAAAAATTCATTTCCGGTCTACTACGAGTGTACAGAAGAATTTCGCAAAATGGAGAATGAGTTGGCTGCAAAAATTCGAAAATGCATCTCCTTGAAAGACGAACCAGCCATGTATCATCCTACAGTAATGCTTCATTCTCCGCACATTGATAAGCCAGAACCGTTTGGAAAACTGCGACGTGGGAAATAAAAACATTTTGAAAAAAGAAAAAGGTTAATTTCAGGGATGTTGATGAAAGATTACACTTCGGATGGAAAACAACAAGAGCATCTTCAATGCAAACTTTGCGATGAAATTGGCATTCCACTGTAAACCGGCATTCCACTGTATTCCTGCATGATTTGTCCCATGACTTGGACCAGTTTCACCCCGCCAACGAAACCGAACGTATGTACCAAGCTCTTCCGGATACAATTTGTTTTCATATGATTGTTGATAACAGCAAAAACCACAAATTGACAATGGAGTTTCTGGTCCTTCAATGTTTCTAATTTTTTCGAAATTTCGAAGTTATGTTATTTTCTATTGTTGCGTTGTTTTTTTGATAAGTTCTTTTTAGTTCTTTCAATGAACATGTCTAACAATTGCAAAACGGTTTTTGGCAAGGACGAAGATAAGAATCTCTTCTCAATGGGTTTCTATAGCGGTCTGCCTTTCATTGATCTTTCATTGAAGTTGAAAAGGAACTGCCGGGGAGTAAGAACGTGAATACTTTCAATAGTGATCTTTTTCTGAAAAAAAAGTCAATTTTCAGTGTTGGAATTTACCTAGTACATGTCCAAAAGGTATGAAAATTTCAGGGAAATTTTAGAAGGATTTTAGACAACTGGAAAGTGCTGTGCACTAATTAATACACTCAAACCATATGTTTGTATAAAGTTATAGTTGGAAGCTATCTATTAGGTTGGCAGGAAAGTAACTGTTCATTTTTTATTAGTAAATAACACAAACACAAGAATAATCCCGAATTAGCAATATGCACCGTCGTGATCCACAAAATGTTGACAATGTTCAGGTAACTTGTGGGTACCATCCCTCCAGAAGCCAGCTAGTGGCAAGTCAAAGTATCCCTCCAGTCCATTTTTTCAGGCATCAATTGTGTTAAAGTCCTTAAGCTCCAAATGACGTCGTATACTTTTGAATAACTAATGGTCTGATAGAGCTGAATCAAGTCTTTAACGGGCGTAAAGGAGAACCGTCCAGCCAAAGCGGCTCAGGTACGGCGTGACTTTCAGTGAACATGAGGTTTCTTCATTTTTTACCTGCAGTCAAGTCAGACCTGAGCAGTGGGACCGTTCTCCCTCACCTACTTATATTCCCAACTGAGCTCTATCAGATTATTGGATATTCGGAGAGATACAACCTCATCTAGAGAACACGAAAATTTGCACCAATTATGTGAAAAACAGGAAAAAAAAAATGAATACTTTGATTCGTGGCCAGCTGGCTTCTGGAGGGATGGTACCCACAAGTTACCTGAACATTGCCAACATGTCGTGGACCACGACGGTGCATACTGCTAATCTTGGATTAATCCTGCTTTTGTATTATTCACAAATAAAACAAGGGACAGTTACTTTCCTGCCAACCTAATATGTAGCTAGTACCTTTAGAATTCGGCTAATGACTTTTTGGTACTATAGTATAAACACCAAAAGACTTTAATTTTGGAGCCGCTGTATCTCGGTCCCTGTGAAAAATATAAAAAAGTGGTCAACGAATGAAACATTGTTTATATCATAATAAACATTTCTATAATGTACCATTTTTTTCATATTTGCTACAGGAAGTTAGATATATGGGATCGAAGTTAATGGTTTAGAGAGCATTCTATCAGCGTAGTTACGTTATGTATGGTCGAACAGAACAAATTGGTTCAGCAGTTTAGAAGAAAAATTCACGCATTGTCCAAGTTAAAACTGTTTACCTATCGATTTTAGTTTTGGATACACTTTCTGTAAAATTGCTCATAATTAAGATATCATCGTTTTTTTTAGCTACCTGAAAATATCAAGAACGCGTCAAACGCACCAAGAAGGTTTCATGATTATTCCTTCATTCCGCCAAAACAGTTTATCAAAAAACAAGGTCACATAAGAGACTATCTTTATCATCTTTTTATCTTATCTCCCCACTTCTTCCTTGCAGACAAGCTAGTGAAGGAGAAAAGGTATTTGGAAGATCTACAAAAATCAGACGGAAAGAATGAAAGAAAGTGTCAGAATGACCTTTTTGTATGAAATGCATCAACGATATTCGATTCATTTTGTTTCCTTTCGTTTTTATTTCTATCCTAAATTATGCAACGTCTAAGTCTTTAAATTCTTTGGTATAAGAGTGATAGCACTCTAGAGTAAAACTTAGAAAATACCATCAACACTACCCCCCCCCCCCAATACCCCGAAACCGTCAACTATAACGTCTTATATAACATTTTCTGTGAAATATATCAAAATTTGGTCAACTGAGAAAATGTTCATCATAAAATCAGAAACATTTTATCAGTTAACAACTTTTGGATATCTTGTACAAGAATCGAGATATATTGGCTCAAAAGTTGAAGTTGGCATTCTATTATTGATGGATTTCGGAACCCAATTTCCCCGATCCTTTTTTCTTTGAATAATTCAAACACTTCTGAAAAGACATCATGGCAACGTTCTCCATAGCACATTTGCATCTGGCTTGAAAGAAAGCGTCGACGGCTCAAAAGCTCGCGCCGCCGTATTCCATTTAGGATGAATTTTCCATTCCTCTCAACCACGCAACGCAACGGCGCTTTGTTGCTGCATTCAGTAGACGCATTTGATTTTTTTTCTGAGAAAAATTTGAAAAATTGAATTCTTTTTGTAGTTTCAGATTTTTAGTTTTTAGTTCACCCTAAATTTCGAAAAAATCTTTACTGAATAATATATTTAAAAAAATCACATGACTTTTCGGAAACTTAGAAAATTCAAAAATTCTAAATTGTTATATTTTTATGATTTTTCGATTTCAGTGAGACGCTTGAATCCTATTTTCGAACATTTTCAGTCTAAAATAGAATTCCGAAGAAAATTGTGCTAACGTAACATCTGTGATAAAAAAAGCTTTCAAACCGTCAACTTTGTGCAAATTCACCTCGGTTTCTTTCAAAGATGTGTGAATGTTGTCAACTGATAAACTGTGAATCATAATATTACCAACGGTTTATCAGTTGACATATTGTCTATATCTTTAACAAAAAGTGAGATAAATCAGCTCAAAGTTGGTAGTGTGGAAATAATATCCTTCAAAATCTACTATCATCCACTTTAACTTGTTAGTCTACCTATCTGCAATTTTTGATTTTTGTTGTTTCAAACTGTCATCTGACTGTTCCGCCAACTACTTCTCTCTGCTTTCCTACGGTAGAAAAAAATTCCAAAAAAACGTGCTGGATGCGCGCCACTCGCTCCTCCTTCTTTAAACGCCGTCTCTTCTCGTCACTCCCGCCAGTTTTCCGAACTATTTTTCTTTTTTCACTTCTTCTTTCTGTTCTGAACTTTTGTTTCCGTTTTCTTTTTCACTATCGTGCAATTGATCGTTCACAGCTATTTTTCAAGAGTTATGGACAACAGAATCATCAGTCAACGGATTCAATGTGTTGAGTGTCCTCCATCTGGAGTTGAGTACAGTGTCGAGGAGCTTGAAGCTCACATCGCCAGCGAGCATTTATTCATGAACCCATATCAGTAAGTAGCACAATTAGAATTATGAAATTCGGTTTTTTTAAAATACCGTTATTCTCTGAAGAAGCCAGCCTTTAACATTCACTCTTACTTTAGCTCAATTATCTTGGTTTATTCAGAAGATATCAAAAAGTTATAAATTGATAAAATGTTGTGCGAATTGTCATCATAATTTTACTAGTTGACATATTTTAATGTCTCTCATAGAAACCGAGATAATCAAGCTCAAAATGCATGTATAGGGTTAGCGTTTTTGAAAGCAAATATGTTAAACTGTGAAGAGATTGGGTGGGCTCATATTGTAGTGAATACGGACAATGTAGTATAACATAAAGAGACTACTAGGAATATTTGATTACTGTAACAGGGAAATAATTTCTCAGGTGTGACAAATGTATACACGCCAAGTTTCCAACAGAATTCGCACTTGTGACCCATAACGAAGAGAAGCATCAAATTCAAGATTTCATGGTGAGTTCAACCATCTGTAAAATTTTAAAATCTTCGATATTCAGGTCACCTACCGATATAATCCAGAGCTGAACTCGAAAAAAATAGAGCTGTCGAAAATGGTCGACAGATGCATCGACATGCAGACCTACCAAGCCCCGTTGCAAAATATGGATTTCGGTTTTGGAATATTTCCTCAATCGTATTCGACTGCTCCGATTCAAGGTAATTTTAAAACGCTTTCATGTCAAAACAGTTTTTGTTTAGCCAGCATTACATATAATACCCAGAAGCCTGATGTTTCTACCACTGGACCAGAAAGAGTGGTTCGCAAGAAAGATCTAACTAAAATCACTTGTGAGCAATGCCAGGAGGCAATCACCAAGAACCGAACCAATATGATGTACCACGCCAACACTCGCCACGGGAAATACATTCTGTTCTTGTGCAAAGCTTGCAATAGGACCTACACCACAATTGCCAAGAAAGATCCAATGAAGCACATTCAGTCCAAGCATCCAAATCCGGATGGCAGTACAAATTACAATTTACTTGTGGATAATAGGGATTTATACCGAAGTCAGTTAAGGAGTGTTATGGAGAGCTGCTTCCCAGATTGCAAGAAAAAATCTTCGTTGGCTAACCTGTAAACTGATAGGGCCCTTTTATTTTCTTTTTGAAATCCCTGTGTCACCATGTCTTCTAATTGCCATCCATCTTGTTAAAGCAACTGTATTTCCTCAGATAGAAACCAACCCAAATCTTTAACTTTGGGATCAATCATCTCGATTAGTGTGAAAGATATGAGCAATATGTCAACCAACAAAAAGTTGTTTATCATAATATCATAAATATTTCACCAGTTGACAAGTATTTGAATCTTTCACAGTAATTGAGACAATTAAGCTCAAAGTGACAGTTTGGTGAGCTTCGTTCAGAGAAAATAGATAAGTCACTTTCTCACACTCCAATAGATTTTTATCATTTTCTAAAGTAAATGCTTGTTTCATTACTTGACATTATGTATTTTTGTGCTTGTTTGTAGAATTTTTTTTTTCAATACTTGTGTTCTGAACTCACATCGAAATTTCAAACATTAAAAAAATTTCCCGTTTAAGTTTATTTGAAAAAAAACACCTAGATAGGTAATTATCAAGCTAACTAACAGAATTGAAAACACGTTTTTCAAGACTACAACTTTTTTGCCAGACTGTTCCCGCATGATCAGATCGAGATATACTCAAAGATAACTGAAAAAATTGCCAGAAAAACATATGAAAAATCGATTCTCAAAAAATCATCTTTTCACTTGGTTGAAATTGAGTAATATTTCATACCAACAATAGGTGAGTGCAATAAAATTGGAAACGGTAGTGACAGTTTTTCGTCTATGTCTCATTTATTTTATATCCGATTGACAAAAAGCGAGAGACAAAATCATTTTTCATGGGTTCAGATTATTGGGTAGTAATTGAGAATTCTAGACGTTTCGATTTATAGAAAAAATGTTTTGAAAAAATTTTCTAGAAAATTGTTTCTTTCAAATTTTCAAAATTTTCCACATTATTTGATAATTTAAAGCAAGAAATTATGAGAAAATGTCTGAAATGTGAAATTTCCTAGAACTGTAAGCATAACACAACAAATTTCATATTCTAAATGTCTTAGAACTTGAGAAAGCCGTCTTTGAAAAATTCTGCTTAGCACGGAGTACACTTGTTTTAGTACTAAAACTGATATACCGTAAAACCTGTATTAGAAGGGCCCTTTTAATAGAAGGACCTTTCTAATAGAAGGGCCCTCCTCGACAAACTTGGAAAAATAGAAGAGCCGACCCTTCTAATACAGGTTTTACGGAAAACCTGGGTTCACAAGGTTCCTTTCTTAGCTTTCAAAAAAAAAATCTGAATTTCACATGGTTCTCGAAAAATGTAAACTTTTCTATCAACTTTCAAATTCAAAACTCCAAAACGTGGACAAATCACAACGTTATCCTATCGGGGCCGAGGCACACCACGTATTGGGCCGAAGCGTCATCATTCTCACCGAGGCGGGTCGAACTGGCGAGTACGAGGACCGAAGTACCGCACACAACCACTCCACCACACAGCTGCTTGGGGGAACATTAGATTTGGGGTGTACACATAGCACGTCGACGTTTTCGAGGAATAGAAGAGGAGAAGAAGAGGAGAAGAAGACAAGAAAGGAAGCGAGATCGGCACGGAACGAATTGATCGGGGAAGAGAAGACGTACGCGACGAGTACTACGTGCGCACACACATTCGGTACGGACGTCTGGTGTCCGTGAAGAGGTGGAACTCTTATCGCAACGACGTCGTTTGTGTGGCGGTAGAAGAAAAGAAAGACATTGTGCGCGGCCAGCACGTGTACTAAAAGAATAGAAGAGAGAGGAAGAGTCGATGAACTAATGAGAACACAAGAGAAAGGCGTGATGTGACGGAAGACGAAAAAATGAAGAACATTTTGCGTTTTTTTTGGGAGGAAAATCATCTTATATTTCAGAAGTGATGACAAGATTCAGAATATGATGATGAATTGAAAAGAGCTAGAAGAATTACCAAAGTAACTAGCCAACTATCGTAAATTCTCTGATAGAAGCTCCATCTATACGTGCATTTTGAGCTCAATTATCTTGGTTCTTTTTGAAGATATTAACAATTTGACCACTGTTGAATTGTTTATCATGTTATAACCAATGTTCCATTAGTTGACCACTTCTGAATATCTTTTCGAGAAACTGAGATAATTTAGTTCAAACTGCAGAAACGGCTTCTATTAGAGAATTGGCGTCTATTAGAGGATAGGATATCCGAGCCTGAATAACTTATTTTTCTGGTGCAAACCTGTGAAAATAGATTTTCTGGAAGCTACTGAAGCAAATTATTAAAAAAAATTATTTTATTTCATTAGAAAAAAAATTTAAAAGCGTATGGTTTCAATTTGAAATGAGAAGGAGAAGAAGAAGCTGACATGGTTTTTTGAAAAAATCACAGAATAATTGAATTCATTTTTTCGGGAAATATCCTCCATGGGTAGACTTCAGTTTGTAATATGTCGCTGGTGAGAGGAACATCAAGTGCTTCTTGTGCCAAACAGTCATTTCGAGTTTTCGATCGACAATTGAGTGCAGTGTAGCTATACGGCCATCACTGAGACGTCGCACGTCTTGACAATCATCAGTAAAATCACAGAGCCTTCTGGTCATATCGCACTTTCTGGAATTAGTATATACTTTCATAAAAACAAACATAAGTCAAAGTAAATTAATTCCGAATATCTGCATCAAAGACGCGTGAATTTATTTGGGAAAACCGTTTTCTTCAAAACCGACGATGAAGATAACTTTTAGGAAAAAAGATGATTCAAAACTCACGTGAAAATCGACGGTTCCATTTTTAAATCCTTGTAGACGGCTGCAGCATCTAATCCTAGTGAGGACGTGTCGAGAACCAGCCTCTCAAGATTTGGGCTTCCTCCATTTACCCAGTTGGTGATAATCTCGTTAAAATCGATGTGAGCCGTCGATCGACCAACTGATCGAGCTTTGACAAGCTGTGGACCCATCAAACAGATCGTTGTAACCCAGCTCATGTCTTCCAAAGTCAACGTTTTCGCTTGAATCGGCTTGTAGTACTGGAAAGCATTCATTCGAATTTTCAAGTCGCGGTAGTCGGCTTTCAACTCTTCCATAAGAAAAATCAAGGCTTCTGGTGACATAGTAGTTGACCGGCGGTCGGATCGTTTCACCAGAATCGTTGAGAAACCCTTTCGATGACTCCAAATGAAGAGATCTGGTAGAATGGTAGCGTTGTTGAGGCCGCATTGAAAGTGGAACTCTTCTGGTTTCAAAATTTTTAGCAAGTGTTTTGTAACCTGCTCGGCGCGCACCAATTTATCCTCCAACTTGTTGTGATCAACGTTGAAGGTCCAAAGGATGTGATCCTCTTTGTTTGCGTTTGGAATTCTTGGGCCTTTGGTCGAGTAGACGTATACTCCGTCAACCTTCTTGACTCCTGTAGTTTCACCCATTTTTACGAACCGTATCTGCACAATACAACTGCCAAGATCCAAATCAATGCCAACAAGGGTTTCGCCAACCAACCAAGTGAGTGATTTGATTACGATCTTGAATTTCTCGACTTCACAAAAAAATTTGTCGGAGCGCATAGTCGCATCAATTCTGAAATTTACTATGCGTTCTGTAAGGAAATGATCCGAAATAAAAACTCACACATTTTCCATGTCCCAGTGCTTTACAAGTTGGTCAATGACGACATTAGGAAGTTTGAGCACTGGAAAAAAAGGTTTCGGCATGGTGTACCCTGAAATCAACAGATATATTATGCAAAGAAGTTTAATTTACTAAAAAAAGAAAAACTAATAAAACAGATAAGGGTGGTTACAAGGGAGACGGAATATAAAAAGAGTGGTGGAAAGAAGAGAGGAGGTGTGTTGCCCCGAAAATCGATAAATTGCTATCCCCGTCGCCCCGTTTTGGAGAGAGAAGCCGTGGCGAGTATAGCAGCAGATTAAACGCGCTAATGAAAAAAAGCTCATGTGATATAATTTCTAGTAAAAGAGCAGGAATTCAATTGAAAAGTTGAAAACAATTGTTTTGTTTAGCACATTCTTTTGAGGATCACCCTCAGAAAACTTATTGAATGAAATGTTGGTGGTATTATGATAAACAATTTGTTAGTAAACAACTTTTCGATATCTTTCACAGGAATTGAGATAATTGAGCTCAACGTTCAAGTGTCGGGTGAAAATCTATTAGAGCAACTACATACAGTATGCAGGGTTAGGGTTGCTAACAAATGAGCAATTTTTCTCTGGTGTATCCTGAAGGCGCACCAACTAGGTTAACAGGTTTGTTTTATATTATTTCCATCATATCTTTTATTAATATTTTGGCGATTGTTCTAGTTTTTGAAGAACTATTAACATACGACAGTTTTACCAAGAACGTGTGTGACATTTTCATCATATGCGTGTTAATTTATATGTTTCTTCCTTTTTCCTCAATTCAAACCATCACCTAATGTCGTTTTCCATCATTCTTATAATAAATAAACGGAGTGGTGTCTCTTTTCTTCTTTCTTTCCCATTCCATTTTTCCCCAGAAGGGAAGTTTCCGGCAGGAAAAATTCGCTAGACTAAATTTGCTTTACCGTAAAACTTTTAATAGTGTCAGGTCTAAAGCAACAAACATCAGAGACTTTCATTATTTCTGAAAAAGTGAGGAACGAAGCGACGACCACGCGTCGTAAGCACACCAGCCAGATGTTTCTGGCGCGGCAAACCGGCTGGTAGTTTTCAAATTTTCCAATACAGTCCAATAATTTTGACCATAACTCGAGAACGAAAAAAGATATCAAAAACTGTAAACGCCATTCGTCTTAAAGTTTTCCAGAAAATGTTCCCAATCAGGAAAAAAGTAATAATTTCATCATAATTCTGAAAAATATCTTTAGGAAACATGTTTCTAGGGATTTTCCAGATCATTCAAGTAGTTTTTAGTACCTATTGAGGTTTTTTCTGAAAATCCTGTGTTGGCTCACCAATAATCTAGAAACTAGGTCAAATGGGATGTGTATGAAATGCACAAACACTGAACAAAATAAAAAACAAAATTTTACATCTTTTCTACTACTTGAACGTTTTATAAAATGTTCAAAAACTCGAAAAATGAACGATTTTCGAAAGGTGTCTTATCATTTTTGGACGATTGAAATCGACACATTTTCAAGTTGACCTACTTTCACCGCTCGGGCCGAACCAATAACATTCGTTCCAGAGTATTTTCCAATTTAAAAACAACGTTTACAGTTTTTTTATATATTTTTTCCTTCTCGAGTTATGGTCAAAAACATGGGGTGTCTTATCATTATTGGGCGCACTGTATCATTATGGTCCGACTAGACAATGCGCCAAAAAGACGAACCTGCATGCCTTATGTAAACAAACATCAAACGTAACAAAAACAGATGGCGTTCATAGGTGTGATGGGTCTGCCTGTTGCAATATGGGGATTAGCAGGTTTTTGCACAAAAACCATGTGGGGCAATTGGCTCGTATTGAGTGTCTGGAGAGAGATAGTAGAGTCGGCATGTAAACTTTTGATCTATGCAGCAGAAGGGTTATACCTATTTCGATCGATAGAGCATTGTGCAAAAAATGTGTGGTAGGCACACAAAAAAAAACGTTGTTTTTGAGTATTCCCTCAATACGTTTATGAAGAAAAAGTCAAGATTTTTAACGAGAAGAGCTAGAGAAAAGTTGCGAAACTTCATGAAAACTAAAAAAAAAGAAACGGAATTTTATCCAAAAACTTATAATCATTCTCATAATAAATAAATGGAGTGGTGCCTCTTTTCTCTTTTTCTTTGTATGTTATTCCATCTCAGCTGGATGTAAGTTTCCCACAGGAAAAGGCCGCCAGACCAAAATTGGTCTACCATGAATCTTTTGGGATTGGGATGTTTGAAAGAAAGTGATAGAATATCTAACTATTAGAGGTTCCAGGAGCAAAACGACGATCTCGTTATGATATCAATCCTAAGTTCGTTTTCTGATAATAAGAATTCCTTATATTTGATAGATAAAAAAAATCAACTAGTTCTTTCATCTGGGGGCGATTCGTCCGCTTACCGCCCGGGTGTCTCATCTTCTGTCTCCCCCCGTTGGCCCTTCCGAAATCCTCTGCGCAGGCGGCGGGAGGTCCGTTTTCCCACCCTTGCGAATGAAAGTCAACCACGAACTTGACAGCAGCATTCATCTGTATATAGCTTGAAACCGATTTTCAAAAGTTGTCAACATTTTCTTGAAGGACGCAACAATGATATTTTGCCATTTAGGGTTCAAATCAGTCTGTAGCATCACAACACTTTCAGATTTTGGTCCAGAAGTTGAACTTCCCAAATCAAGGAGTTCATATGTCCCACAGTCCTTCAGACTATTTTTGGGGGAGGAAGTTTATCATAGCCACATGTTCTCTTATTAGAAAATTTTTTTTATTCGGAAAGTGGCACCATAAACTGTTATTTTTAATGATATTTATTTTAGGAACGAAACAAAAAGAACAATAAAACGAAATAGAAACCCGGCAAATTCGATAATTTATTTAAAAGTATTATTTTCAAGACCAAATTCTTGGCAAATCTGCTGCCATGGGAAGTCTCCAGTGACAATGAATGTTGGCTGGATGCTTTCGAGCTCATTCCATGCGTTAGGTTCTGACTCCGAAGGACTGGTGGAGCTCCTGTAGTAATCTGACGAAGTTGAGCCAAGCAACGGACTTTGTGACAGCGATCGAGGAGACAAGGGAGGCACATCACGAGCAGAATGGTTGATCCGGGTACGCTTTGCCGGCCGAGGATTTCCAGCAGCTGCGGCAGCAGTGGCCTGAAACAAAAATTATGATTAATTGTTACTGTTTCGGAAGCTGAGTTACCTGTCTTTTTGCAGCATTCTGACGTTTCACGGCTTCTCGTTCTTCTTTTTGAGTGGCGCCCCATTTAGCTCTGTAGATTTTTTTCTTCTCAGCACTCTTCTCGAGATATGGAGCTTTTTCGGCTGCAGACAAATTTTTCCATGTGGCGCCCAAAATCTTGGTTACCTCCCCTCCGGGGAGGTTTCCGTGCTTGTCGGTGAATTCTCTCCGTTTCTCTTTACAGAAAAGAAAATAAGCGCACCACGGCATGTCATATTTCCTCATCTTTTTCAAGTTCTCTTCAAACACGTTCTTCTCGTTTGCGGTCAAATCTCTCCACATAGCTGTCAATTTCAGCTCAACATCATCCATCTCCAAATCCGGATGTTCTCCTCTGACCGTCCCGCGCATCGTATCTGCCCAAAGTGAAAATGCCGTTAGAGGCACTGATGCTGGAGCATTTGCAGTCTCGATTCCCTGTTCACCGTTCTCTTGGTCCGAAGACGTTGGGTAGTAATGCAGTGGTCCTGACATTGTTGATGCGATTTTTCTGAAAAAATATTTAAACAAGTATAAAAATAGTAGAACGAGAAGAAAGGAAGAAGGAGCAGAGCAAGAACTATGTGACGTGGATCTGTGATGAATCTTTGGTGGATCTGAGAAGGATCAGGCATCGAGCCAGAAAGAGGCGGAGTCTACACCTTATTGGGGCGGAGTCGCCATGCAACGGAGCATCAGAAGATGACAGTAACAGCAAAAGAAGGCGTTTATAGGTGTCAGGGGTCTGTGTGCTGCAATAGGGGGATTAGTAATTGACTAGGCCTCCTGCTCGAGAACTAGGTGGGGCATATGGCTCGTATAGAGTGACCTAGACAGAGAAAATGGGATGGGCATAAACACCTTTTGGATGGATTGGTACCAAAGGGCTATACAGTATAAAACAAAAAAAAGTTGTTCCGTTGATTTTTGGCATTTTCAGGATTCTAGAGCGCGACTGTCAAGTTTCCAAACAGTTTGAAATCTTCGGAGTGTAAAACAGACCTAGATTAAAAACTTTGCACTCGCAAAATTTTTTGAAAATTTCTAGTTTTCCAAATATTTGTCGATTTCTGAAAGACACATTTTTCACGTTTTCAAAACAAAAGCAGCCCAAAAATGGGTCTCAAAATGCCAAAAATCAACATATCTTGATCATTGAAGCAGTGTCTGAAGTGGAAACACACAAAAACTTTTGAGACTAGCACATCATTTTCAAGGAGATTACTAGGGGAACGTCAAGAGTTTTAACGAGAGTATTCATGAAATACAACAAAAAACGTTGGGAAATGTCATGAAAATTTAAAGGGATGGGAAGTTATTGAATGCTAAAATGCTCATAAGTCATTTAAAAAGTCCAATTTCCCAATCTGAAGTCTTTCCGTAAGACATAGGTTTACCTTCGGTAACTCCCAAGAATCGAAAAATGTGAAAGTTATAAAAATGGTATCACAGAAAATAAGAGTTTCCAAACATCACAATCTTTCATCACTTTTTCCGGAACCGTGATTATATGATCTATCTGCAAAGATGGGTCCTGTGATATTTCAAATCTACGATCGTCTTTCATTGCGGTGTTTAGATCACAGCGTGAACTTTTACTAACTTTTCAACTCACTTTTTTCATACTTTCTATAAGATTTTTATTGACACTTCAGGAACTAATGTAACCTTTTGAGTTCTATCAACACACGTGTTGTGGCGTGACTGTCCTGGAGAATGTCAAGCCACAGATCTACGTGACGATAACAGCTGCTTATAAAACCTTTTTGAACTCTGTATTAAATGGTTCTCTCTATGTAAATGAACTAGTAGTTTATCCCTTGTCTAATACACCGCAAGGATATAACAACACGAAAGCTAGGATCAGATTTGGAACCATCCCTGGAATTTTCAAGCCTGATCTAATTCTTACTGATTTCTCTTTTCTAAAGCGCCGGAGGCGCGGCAAACAGGTTGGTATTTTTTCAAACAGTTTATAAATTTTCTAATATCATTATGGTCCACTAGACAATGCGCCAAAAAAGACGACTCTGCATGCCTTATGCAAACCAACATCAAACGTAACAGTGACAGGTGGCGTTTATAGGTATGATGGGTCTTCGTAGTACAATATGGGGATTAGCGGGACTCATGCTCAAAAGCTATGAGGGCAATTGGCTCCCAGACAGAGGGTGACAAAACAGATAGTCGAATCAGCATGAAATCTTTTGATGTATTGCTGCAGAAAAGTTATACATATTTATTCTGATCGATAGAACAGTGTGCCTGAAATGTGTGGAATACATAAAAACAAAAAAAAACATTGGTTTTGAGTGGTGCCTCAATGAGATTATTAAGGAAACGTCAAGAGAATTAACGAGAACTTCTGGAAAAAAGTTGTGAAATGTTATTTAAAAAATGGAAGAAAGATAAACGGGATTGTATACAGAAACTACCATCAACATCACTATTTTACAGGCTGGTTTATATAAAGTTTTTGAGTCGAACCAAACACAGAATGTGTACTAGACCCACCGAAATAGGATTCAAGATACAACTGATCTCAAAAGTGATTTAATGAACTCGAGTGAGAGGGTAAATTATTTTTCATGCAATTTTTTTGTGGTCAACATCGTGAGAAACAACAAATGGAATGATGTGAGCAGTAAAATCAGTTTGGGGTTTGACACGTTTCTGAATTATAAAAATGAAAGCGACTTTATATCTGCTCCATTGTATCTGGAACAAACAGAAATAGGTAAGGTTGTAGCTGTGAATTAATACAAAATGATCTTTTCTTGCTATTTACGAACTGAATATTGATAAAATATACAAATGTGCATCACTATAGGAAACACTTGACGTGCCAGGTCAGAATTTCTATCAGAAAGTCGCTGACTCCCTGAGCTGACATTTTGAAACTAAATAATTTTCTGATTACCTAAAAATTATTTACACGGGAAGCCTCCCAACTGTTACCCGGGGATTAGTAATATCTCTTCTTGTTGAATTGTTTTCAATTTTCGAAAGTTTTCTTTTGCGTTTCTGAACATTATTTTGTTGCTTCTTTTTATTTTCACAGAATTCTTATAATTTTTCAAAACTTTTTTTTTGAACAGAAATGCATGTATAGGGGATACATGAATTTAACTTTTTTGGATTAAAATTGAAATAAGTCTTGTAACTCAAGAGCTCGACCTATATTTGAAGGCGTATACGTACGTTACTCGTCCTGAGAAACCTGATAGACATGGTCCCCCGGAGACGTTTTTTTTCAAAAATTGGCATTTTTTGAATTCGGTGGAACTCGAATATTTTATATTTTCTATTTTCTTGACTTTCGTTTTGAAGGTGGAGCATTTGTGCAGTAGACAATAATGCTTATCAACTTATCACCTTTAGAATAAAAAAAAAGTTTGAACGTCTACCATAAACATAAACAAAGTTAAGGTCGCTCAAACGGTCCCGACTCCAAACTCACGAAAAATCAAAAAATTTCTCACCATTTGAATAGACCTTCACGAGGGCCGCTATAGTTTTGGGATTTTTCTAGATAGTCTGTGTACTACTATTTACAATAGGTTTAATCCGAATCCCCGGGTGACAGTTGGGAGGCTTCCCGTGTTAGTTACATTGAAAGAAGGACAAAATACGTTGTTAAAGAAGATAGGGCATGTAAAAAAGACCTTTCTCAAAATTTCGTTCATATGCACCATCGCAGTTGCCGTTTTGCCACCAGCTCAGCTATGATGCTGCGCCTTTGACCTCAATTATCTCGCTTTCTATGAAAGATATCAAAAGGTGATCAACTAATCAAACATTGGTGATATTATCACAAATATTTTATGTATTAGTTTCCCACTTTCGAATATGTTTCATAGAAAATGAGATAAATGAGCTTTGAGAAACCTCAAAAACCTTCATTCCCTGGAGGGTTCTCTCAGAAAATCTGAATAAATTTCAATATCAAAATAGAAAAATTATATAAAGTGATTTCTAAAAATTTGTATTCCGATTAAAAATCCTGACTACTCAACGAACCCGAATTGACAGGAACTCCTATTTTGCAGAGTTGACTAAAAACTAAAAAGAGGAGCATTTACCGGAATATATTATTATTTCCATCTCGCTCTCTCTTTTTTTTCTATCATCCTCCTCAAGTCTTCCGCTTGTTTTTGAAATTCTGAAAAAGGAGCCTTCACTGGATCACGAAAAATAATTTTTCAGATTTCTTTTATAGTGACGGGAGTAAATTAGATGCTATTATTTTCAGATATGTGTAATTTTTGTGGCTAAAACCAGGTACTTTTTAATTTTCTTCTATATTCTAATATGAAAATAGTTTTTTAGTAGCAGATATCGAAAATCCCTTTCATGCTCTTTTTGTCAATTCCCAGCATTTGTTGTGGATTTTCATTTAAACATTATTGTCCACTCAATTCATATTAATTTCTGACAGACATAACCCTTTCATTCATAAAATGCGTTGCAGGTGCGCCAGTTCCTCCAGTTTCTCCTGTTGTCTATTTCTCCACATTTGTTTCACGCTCTCTTGTGTGAGCGCGCGCACACACATTCAAACAAGAGGAGGGTCTCGCAACGACTTGACAATAATAGAGAGGGAAATACGGTTAATCTAGTTGTCGATTTACGAGAAAAATAATTATTTTCGGGTTGAAACATTTTCTCATTTTTTTGTGAATAAAGTGGTAACCATTAATTCTTGTCTTATCTCCCTTCTCTCCATTTTATGTGTCCGCGCACATGTAGTCGTCTACAACGACACTCCGGAATAATGGTGGTGCGCATTGTTTAGCTGCGGCGAATTTGTCAGGCACGTCTTCTACTTTGAGCTTCATTTTCCTCAAAAGCTCTTGTTTCTTTTTAATTTAAATTTCAAAATATTGTAAGTCGCATGAGAGCCATTCTCAATTTTTTCCATTGCCGACTGAAGCTGTTGGATATGGATTTTCGGCCTAAGCGCTTCATATGTCTCAAATTTTCATTATTTTGTACAATATTATTGTTAACTTGTTTCAGGAAAGCGCTCAGGATTCATTGCGAGAAGGAATCAGCAAATGCCTTCATACCGGCGTCATGCTCTCGGATCTGCCGCCGCACCTGGCTACTTATGCCTTTAAACGTACTACTGGTATCTCAATACGACGGCTTTAAATGATTTTATGGGAGAAAAACAAAATTGTACCGTCATGGTGTGTCACAAACGTTCCGTGATGACAACGTCGCTGTTATAGGTGCAGAATTTTCCGCATTTTATGGACAAAATAACAAAATCTACGATCACATTGACTGTTGGAAACTGTCAAAATTCAGACCCTTCAACAAGAGCGTCGTTATATCGCTTGTTGGAGAAGAGACCATGTAACAAATCGGATTGAAGATTATCGATTTTTGGCGTCTTTTCGCGGAGGCCTTCTAGTGTATTTGTGAGTGCTCTTCAAACTTGCAATTCGAGGAATTTTCTTTCAGATAAACTACAGCTGCACAGCAAGGTACAAAATCGTTTGATCGTAGCTCGATGAAAATCCACAATACAGCCGATTCCTCTCCGCCCTAGATGCGCACAAGTTCCAACAACGGTTCACAACGTTATTCCATCGATATCGGAATTTTCGACAAGAAAACGTGCGATCAATCTACAATGAAGAGCACATGAATGGTGTATTTTCCAATCAGTAACTTTAACTTTATCTACTTGATGAACACAACGTCGTCAGTTGCAAATATCGTGGTGGCATTACATGTTGTCTTGCCATCCGTCATTTGTGGTTGACGATGTATCATGTACATCAGAAGAAGTTCTGAATGGTGAGTTTTTACCAATTTTCGCGATGTGACTTCGATGTTTCCTCCCTGTGGTGTAAGCCTATAAAGATGTAAGCCTTAAAAAATCCGAACAATTACATGTGCATCAATCAACGATGGGATGCCACAGAAGGTCGCTGGGCTCAACTTAAGGTTGTAGTTCACGATAAAACAGTTGCATGACGACAACAAGCAGAAAAGATGTAAAAGCGGGAAAATTACGCATCCAACGGCAAACTTGGAGTAAAAAAGTGCAACAGATTCACCACCGGATGAATGCTAAACTATCACTGACAAATGATCGGGATTTAGACGGCAATGGTGACGAATATCTCTTCACACAAGGAAAAATCTATCAGCTCAGTCAGTTTTAGTTTGCCATTTGTCGAAAAAAGCGAGTATGAAATAGAAATGAGCGTCGTTGATAATATTAATTTTGTTATATCGGAAAAAAAAACGATTGCAGTGCGCCGAGGTGAAGTTTTCTGGAGAAATCAGCTATTTTTGGCTGCCTCTCTTACTTTCAAAGGAGTAGATTTCTGCTGTCTTACTCCACAGCCAATGTCGGATATCGAGAAGTAAATGCTACTGTTCTTATATTTTTATTTTGCGGATGAACCACCTTATAACCAATAATTCTTCCTCTTTTGCTCCATTTTGTGTGTGCGCGCACATGTTGGCAACGACACTCCGGAATAACGGGGCACGCGCGTTGTTTAGCAGCGGCAGATTTGTCAGGCACGTTTTCTACTTTCAGATTTATCTTCGTCAAAAACTTCTGTTTCTTTCTATTTTTGATTTCAAGTAATTGGGAACCGCATGACATCCGTTCTCAATTTTTTGCATTGTCCGCTGGAGCTGTTGGATATGGATTTTTGGCCAAAAAGCGTTGTAAGTCTCAAATTTTCATTATTTTGTATAATATTATTGTTAACACGTTTCAGAAGCAAGCTCAGAATTTCCGGAAAGCTTCATTGAATGTTTGAGGACATATTCATCAAGAAAGTACACTCGATATGACCAAAATTGCAAGTTAAGGTGGCGATTCAGCAAGAGAAGAAATCAACTAATGCATTTATACCGGCGTCATGCTGCCGTATTCGTGGCCGTATCTGATTTCTGATGCACATGAGTAAATACTACTGATATCTGAATACAGTCGCTTTAAACGATTTCATGGAAGAAACACGAAATTGTGCCGCCACTGAGACTCACGAGCACTCCGTGATGATCGGTCAGTGCCATCGTCGTCGGTGGAAAAGTTCCGGTGGTTCTTGAAGACAAAAATATCGTTGAATCATCATTTTAACATCTACAATCACATCGACGTTTGGAAACTTGCAAAATTGAAAATGTTTAACAAAAGCGTCGTCCTCACTTGTTCGAGAACAGATCATACCGCAAATATTATTGGAGAGTATCGATTTTAGGCGTCTTTTCGCTTGGTCTTCTGGTGTATCTGTGAGTGCCTAACGAAATTGCAATCAGAGAAAAATATTTTCAGATAAACTACGGCTGCACAGCAAAAAAGGAAATACTTGGTTGTCGCTTGATGAAAACAATGTTTTCCGATGATATTCCGTCGACATAGGAACGTTTGTCGGAAGAGTGTGCTGTGGACAACATTTGAAGATTATTCTCAAGTTGTCTCTTCATCTGAAACGTCATCAGTTGCAAATATTGTGGTGGCATCACTAATTGTTTTGCAATCTGACTTTTATGGTTGACAGTGTAGATGATTGAAAAAAAAACCTTGAACGGTAAGTTTTTCTCAATTTTTAGGTTTTTGTTTTCGAAGTTCTTTTCGTCCAGTGTGTATGTGCCCATGTAGCCATAAACACTTTGAAGGCACTAGAAAATGACATTGTGAGCCTTGAAAAAAATACCAACGAACTTTATATTCAACTTCTGACAAGAAGCTTAAAGATGGATCTCCGTTAGAGATATCAAACAAAGAACATCGGTTGTAACACAAACTAATTATTGATGCAATCAATTTTCAGTTGGATTCGATAGAAGTCAATGAAACCGAATTCAACAATCATTTACAAGCGGCCATCATCCTTTGCGAAGCAGCTTGAAGACCAATTGGACGATGAGTGCGAGGACGACCATGTCGATCATCCTATACCGGACGTCCTCCACAGTCAGATCGATTGTTAACAAACGGAGAGGGCATGCTCTCACTCTGCATATCTTTTCATGACCACTGTCATTCATAAACTCTGAAAACGACAGTAGCTTTCGACGAAACAGCGTTAGAAACTGAGAGATAGGAGAGAACCCATTGTTGGCCGTACAATGGTAATAAAAGAAGGAAGAGTTTGTTATCAGTAAATGGATTTAAAAAATATGTATTACTTGAAAGGAATAGCCAAAAAACCTAGAAGAGGACTACGGTAGATCTCATTGAACGTTTGGAAAAATCTACGACGTACATGGCACTGTAGCTAACATGATGTTCATTGAAAATTTTAGAATTACGTCATACTGTCACTTTCAACAACCAAATTTGGTTAGGAACAAATCCCATCATTCTAAACCTTCTCTTGATTTTGAGCATGAACGATCTGAAAACTCATAATTCTTTTCTGATCCCTCCTTTTTTGTGTGTGTGTGTGTGTTTGTATGTGTGTGTGTGTAGTTGTTTTTACAGCAGATAATTGATCAGTCATGTCTGCTGATTTCAACTTTATCTTTGTCAGAGGCTCCTGTTTCTGTTTATTTTCATTCCAAAATTTGCAAACCGTACCCGTCCACTGTTTTTGTTTTGGGAACACAATGTGCGCACACTTTTCTCCACTGACGTCTTTTATGTGCGCACCTTGACGCAGTATGGAGGCGCGTAATATTGGTTTTGCTATTACCTATAAATTTACTCATTTTCAGCAAGAATTATTGTCAAAAATAGATATCAAACCGATAAATTAGTTCACCGCAAGCCGGGAACAAACAAAAAAGCTCCATCATCATCATCATCTGGAGGAAAAGTGATGAATAAAGCACGGTGAGTATTTCTTTTTCGATTTTTACGAAAAAATAGGTGTCTAATACAATTAGTCTGCATTTGAAAAGTGTCAAAGCACAAATAATTATTTTCAAAGCAAACATCAAATTAATTTGAAACTATTTATAATTGAAAAAAAGCTTTGCAGGCCTTCACGACTTGATCCACCGCTGGATAATGCAATCGTAAGATTCATTAGTTGGACGGACAAGTTTTGCTCATAAATCACGAGAACAATCGGACTATATCGGTGTATATTTATTTGTTTGGAACAAAAGGGAGAAATGACACCGCTGAAATGAGGAATTCACGTCAGGCTCCCCGACTAAAAGATGGAACTTGCAAAGGATCACGTCAGCCGCTTGGAGATGATCGGTCTGAACTACGTGACGATATGTGGTCCGGCTTGGGTCGAAATTTAACTTGACTGATGTTTGTTGGCGCGAGAGATTGAGACGAGAGGCATCGCAGTCAGCAGCAATCCGAAAGACTGTTAATGGTGGAAACTTAAGAATATCCCATAATGGCTGTGTCACATGATGAAGACAACTGGAGACGATAGAAGCTCACGATACCGATGCTGATTACCATGACGTCTCCATTCGAATCATTCAAAGCTGATTTTGCTTTGCTCAATCAAGCGATCACTGTACCACGAAGCCATATATTTTATGAAAGTGAGTTTGGCGAAGATAGCAACTCCGGGTGAGTAGCATTTTTGAAACGTTCTCGTTTTCCTATCCAAAAAATTTACAGGTGATGGCAAGGAACAATACGCTAATGGAAGGAGTAGGAGGAGGTAGAGATGGATATGCTGCCGGTGGAGGAGGAACAAGAGAAAGTCTTTGGCGATCTCGTGGTGAGTAGTTTGCACAAACCGGTTTCAGTTTTCTATCCGAAAAGTTTACAGCTAATGGCAGTTGGCTTGGCAAACTGAGAAGGTCGCATTCGAAGGATTTTTTCGTTTCTATAGACAATACGCTACTGGAAGTTGGGTTGATCTGAAGGAGGTTGAGGAGGGGTTGATGTGCTGCCGGTGGAGGAGGAGGGGACGTTGGTAAATGTTAATGTGCTGCTCAAGCTTCTGGATGTCTAGCTGAGACATCAGGATCACAAAACAGTTAATCACATGCCCAGCTGGACCGCCAGGACTAGCAGGGCTAGATGGAAATGCTAGACCGGGCTGGTTCCCTACAAACGACGGAAGAAGTGGAGCTGATCATGCAGTACCACCAGGAAACAAGTGACAACCAGAAGGACCAGGACAATCAGGAGGCTCAAGAACCGATGGAGGAGCAAATAAAGTGGAGCGAAGTAAGCAAAGCGACGTAAAAGAAAATGAACTGGATGTGGAGCGAATAATGAATTAAGCAAGGTGAGTATTTCTGTTTGGCATTTATGAAAGAAAATCAGCATCTACTTCAATATGTTTTCATTCGAAAAGTTTCATAGCTCAAAAAAATCATTTTCAATCAAACATCAACCTAAATGTAATTGACATAATTTACAAATGGTTAAATTGTTTGCAGATCCTCACGATTCGATCCCCCTTGACATGGCAAACTGAGAAGGGCGCATTCGAAGGACTTTTCCATGTTAAGAGAGTATGGTACTGAAGGTGGAGATAAATATTCTGGGAGAGGCGGAAGAGCTGATGGATACCAAAGTACTGCTCAAGCTTCTGGACGTTCAATTGGACCATAAAGACCACCGGAAGAGGCTGGGTCTGATGGAGAACCAAGACAAGCTGGACAAGATGGACAACCAGGGTCTGCCGGACAAGCTGATTCCGGAAGTGCTGGAAAACGAACCAGGAGCAACAGGGCAAGATGGACAACCGGGAGAACTAGGAACTTCTATTACCAACTCACCAGGATCACCAAGGATCTCCAGGACCCCATGGACAACCGAGACAAAACGGAAAAAAGTGTAGTTGCTCAGGCAGGACCAACTAGGACCACTAAGAAGGTGATTTCTGGAGGAGGTGGGAGAGGATACTCATCTGGTGGAGTCCTGGTGGTGGTGCACCACCGGCTTGGCAAAAATTAAGAATATCGAGCAACTTTTAAAGTGAAAGGTTAATTTCCCTGTACATACTTGTGTTGCAAATTGATATTTTCAGGTTTCAATTGCTTACGAGATCTCGTTTATCAATTCCTGTTGAAACATCAGCATTTCTATGCAGGTTTTCACGACTGGAACCACCTCTGATTAATCCGATCGTTAGATTCACAAATTGGACTGACAAGATTTGGAATACATGGCCATTCGGACTATGTTGGTGTAATCAACATCGACATCGTGAAGTATTGAAGACTGAAGAATATCCTTGCTGCCCAAGCTTCTGCATCTCCAGCTAGGCCAGGACCACCGGGAAAAGCGGATCTGATAGAGAACCAGGACAAGCTTGACAAGATGGACAACCAGGGTCTGCGAGAGAAGCTAATTCCGAAAGTGCTGGAAAACAATGCATCACATGCCCAGCAAGAACACCAGAAGCACCACAACCAGATGGAAATGCTGGGCCAACTGGATACCAAGAAATGCCAGGATGAGAAGAACGAGGTGGAGGCCACCACCAGAAGATCCAGTAAACAACGAACAACCAGGGACACCAGGACAAGATGGACAACCGAGAGTACCAGGACCTCTTGAACAACCAAGACGGATGAAGTGTAGTTGCTCGATCATAACCACCAGGTCTACCAGGACCACCAGGACACAATGGGTCAGAAATCTTGACAAATTCTGTAGACTCACAAGAAAATATAATCAGGTAGATTTCGAAGCATTGACTTTTTCAACATATTTTCTTTTGCAGATTCTCCTTATTTTTGACCGTTTCTGGCTTCTAGTTCAAACATATATATTACGAGGGTTACAATATGAAGGCTTCCACCAATTTCGTAGATAAAAGTAGAATTGTGCCATCACCGGATGGTTTCACAGCCGTTGCGCCTCCATCCCAGATGCGCACCAGCTCCGACACAGGTTTCCTACACCATTTTTTGATATGATTATTTTTGTGAATTCTCGATTATTCTACAAGGGGAAACATCGGAATAGTGTATTTTTCGATCAATAACTTTAGTGGCTTGATAAACGTCGTCAGTTGCAAACATCGTGGTGGCATTACAAGTTGTCTTGCCACCCGACATTTGTGGTTGACGATCCTTCAAGTAGATCACAAAAGAAGCTGAATGGCGAGTTTCCTTTCCCCCTTTTTCAGTTTCTTGATTAGAACTTGTCTTTGTCTAGTGTGCGCATGTAGTCGTCAACATTGTTACAAAAGTTCAGAATGGAAGTATCGCGCCAAATGAAAATAGACACGATTTTCTCATTCGAAGATATTTAGAAGTTCAAAGATATTTTGAGATGGCTATCAACCGAATATTTAACAAACACCACCGATTTTAACACAAATTGTTTATTGATGAAAAAATTTGTTCGTTGGATTCTACGAAAGTTCGTTTTATCTAATTCCACAACTACTACCGAGCTGCAATCATCCTCTGCAAAGCAGATTGTAAACGAATTGGACGACGAGTACGATGAAGACGAAGTCGACGAAAAGGAACCTGGCGTCCTTCACAGTCATATCGGCGATGAAGTCTGGCAGCATTTTGGTAGCTTTTAGAGAATCCCTGGAAGACAACATTTTGAGATCTCTCGCTCTGCATATACTTGCATGCCTATTGTCATTCAAAAATTCTGAGAATGAAATAGTATTAGAAACTGTGAGACACAATTGAGGAGAGTATACATTTCGGGCGGTATAATGGTTCATGCGAAATAGGAGAAGTTGATGATCAGTGAATGGAAAAAAATGATCATGTACCAAGCTTGAAAAAAATTTAAAAAAAAACATCCTAGAAGAGGATTACGGTAGATCTAAACAATCTACCGTAATACCAGTAATAAAGAGGCCCCTATTTTCTAAATTTGAGCCGATTTTTCTCAGTTGTTGTCAATTATTTGAGAAAATTTGTCAACTAATAAACTGTTTCGCATAACATCATTAACATTATGTCAGTTGACACATTTTTTGTATCTTATCGGAATTGAGATAGTTGAGCTCAAACTTTGCAGCACTGATGCTCTTCTTTTATAGGTTTTACGGCATTTCGGAAAAAGCCTATGAGTCCATGTCAAGGTTATTATAAAGTGCTTACGTGATATTTACTGGAAAGTTTCAGATGCAGTTTGGAAAACCACTGATAAGTCTTTTCTAATTTCATAACCCTCTCGATATCAAAAAATCTGAAATCTCGAAAAACAGGATCTCGCTGTTCTCATTTTGCGAACTTCAAAACCAAAAACCGCAACTTCAAAATCAAAAAAGTGGAAAATTGAAATAACTGTTCTTTTCGTTTTCGAGTTTCCCGATTCGTTTTGATCTTTTGATTTTTCCCCATCTAAAACTATTCTGATTTCCTAAGCTTTTTTGGCTGAAAAAACCAAGAAACATCGTTCCCATTCCAACCGCCCCCGCTCGCAAAAAAGGAGTATAATTTGATTTGCACTATCACTATAAAAGAAGAGTCGGCCCCAGTACCAAATCATTCGAAATCGAATGTCGCCTTCTCTTCTTGTTCTCTGTCTCCTTGCTGGAACATCCTGGTCTTTCGTCCCAGATGATCCAGACTTCCGGAGAATTCCTTCCATCGGATATCGAATTGATGGGTTCTACCTCACTCGAAATGCCTTTGCCCCTTCTTCGGATACAGCTCAACAGATCGTCGAGAAGTTCTTGGCTAGAATGACTCGATCATTGGAATCCAAAGATGTCGCAGTTATTGCCGGATTATTCCAGCCTGGATTCGTGTTCAAAGGATGCAGAATAACTGGTGATAAGAGTAAGTATTTTATGCCGCGTTCAAAGTAGCCTCCAGAAACTGGAAATTGCGTCCAAAGCTGTCAATTTTTCCAGGTTTTCCATGGACTCAAAACTTCGATTTCCCTCGTTGTAGCTGTGTTTTTTTCTTCGACATCAATTCGAGGTCTAAAAAAAGAAAGTTTCTTGTTAATTTACAGCAGACCTCGAAAAATTAACACAGCTACAACGCGGAAAATCGAAGTTTCGTACTCCTGGAAAACCTGGAAAAATTGGCAGCTTTGGACGCAATTTCCAGTTCCTGGAGGCTACTTTGAACGCGGCATTACATTAGATTTTATTTCAATAGCTTACAGAGAATAATTCTGGACTTTTCAAGATTTATTCAAATAAGAACAGTCTAAATGTTTTGAAACGTCTACCCTAAAATTAAAAAAGGTATCCTTATATTCTTTTAGAAGAAATCGTCGATCGCCTTTCCCAAACCCCAGCTGGTACCATTCACCTTCACACTCATAACAGTCCTTGATACCGGATCGTCGATCGAGTTCACTGTTCACGTCAGTGGATTCCTATCAGCTTCCACCGAAGTCAAATTTCTCTTGAACAAGCTCGACCAACAATTGGAGACAGGAGATGTTACAAATTGCTCACGTGGATTCCTCGGATTCTCCCAGCCAGAAGACTCGAATGCAATAATTCACCGATTCTTGAACCACGTGAAGCAAGTATTTGCTTCTCGGTCACCAGTCCTCATTGGAAACCTACTCGACGATGGTTTCGCTTTCAAAACATGTGGTCCACATCCAAAAAGTACGTTTTCGTTTCAGGTTTCACAGAAACTATATTTGAAAATTAAGGTGAAGTCGTCGAACAGATTATCTCTTTCTTGTCATCCGGAGCCTTAATCGAGTTCCCATTGATCGAGTCGAAATGGATCGATCAGGGACAAATCGAGTACCTTGCTGAAGTAAACGTTTCGATGATGGACAGATTCCAGGCACGTTTCGTCTACTCTCCACAGAGAAATGTTATCATGTCTGGAGGATTCGATGGTTGTCCGCTCAAAAGATTCCGTGTTTTCTACTGATTGAATACTTGTGACAAATAAAGATTAAGAGCATTCAAATGACTTGACAATTTGCAAGAAACTGAGAATCCTGAAAACTCGAAGAACCTAGAAAGAATTCATTAAATCTTCGAAAAGCGTTCCAATTCCTGTTATTTTAACTCATTTCGTCGTTTAAAAACTCATGATAAGAAAATTTGGCTGTTTCTCTGACTTTTCTCCGCTTTGAGTTATAGGACGCTTGAAAAATCAGAAAACTTTGGTGATCAGAAGATCAAACGAATCGGGAACTTAAACAATATAAATAGTACAAAAGTATTTGAATTCGTTGGTTGTGAAGTTATAGTTCTTGATTTTGAAGTTAAAAAAACAAGATCCAGATATTTTCATTATCAAAAATTCAGATTTTTGAGATCCTTGGAATCCGGATTACGAGAATTCTCATTTAGATCAAGAGAAAACTGTCCGAACAGACCAGAATGAGGTCATGACCTAAAAAAATGAGGTTATGACCTAGTCAAAATTAGATCATGACCTAGAAAAAAATTTGGTCATGGCCCAAAAAAATTAGGTCATGACCTAGAAAAATTGTATTTCAATTTTTTTGAAATTTTCATGAATTTATCGTTTTTTTACTGTTTTACATTCCTTTTTATGCATTTAAAAACCCAATTTTTACTCTTACAAAATCAGATTTTTCTGGAAATTTCCAAAAGTTTTCTGGATTTTTTTCGAAAAACTGAATATGAGCAAGAAAGTCTAAAAAATTGTGCTCTCACCAATGATTGTTGATCGGCCGAAAAATTCCCTGGAGGTGTTTTTGTATGGTCCCTGACCGATAACAAAGGGTCAAAAGATGCGAATTAGGTCATCTATTATCTTTTCTTCTTCACCTTGTCACATGCATGTCAAAACATCACTAACAATTCCGGTTTATTGCTCCCTAATTACTTATCTGATGACGACAACAAAGCCTAAAACGTTTGAAAAGGGGGCGGAGTTTCCCACAGGAAGGATTATGCAAGGTCCAGGTGTGCTAAGCCCCCTCCTTTTCTCCCTATACGGGCTAAAAACTCAGTTCAGTTGTTCGACGTTTGTGAAAGTAGGCCAGTTGGGTAATGGGCTAGTTGATCTGATCGGTCAGTTGGACTTCGTTTCATACTGGAAGAGCTTATCACTAGAACAGGATTCATACTGCGAATACTGATCAGACTGAGGACAAAGTTCGACGTTTGTGAAAGTAGGCCAGTTGGGTAATGGGCTAGTTGGTCTGATCTGTCAGTTGGACTTCGGTTCATACTGGAAGAGCTCATCACTAGAACAGGACTCATACTGCGAATACTGATCAGACTGCGAACAATGGGTTTTAGAAGGTGAACCCATTGGAAAATAAACCTTGTTTCCCTTTCATGTACTGAGCCTCTACGTGGCGAAAGGGATCAACAGACGAGTGTCTGGCTAATCAGTACCAAAATTTTGAAATTCATTTTGAAGATTCATCAGATTCCATTTAAAATTATTTTTAGTCTCACCTCAATGATTCATTTTTACAGAATGATGCGGTTTTATTATAAAGAAACTTTTTTTCAAAAACTACTTTTTGAAAAGACAAATTTTTGAAAATATGTAGTATACCGTAAAACCTGTTTTAGAAGGGCCCCTCTAATTGAAGTGCCCCCTAGAGGCCTCACGAAAAATAGAAGTGCTCCTCTATTTGAAGTACCCCCTAGAATTGAAGTGTCCCTTTGGCTACCTCCTTTGATTTTCAGCCGTTTGTTCTGTTGTTTTTATTGAATCACTGTCCGATTTTAAAAAATACTGGCATCTGAGAATTTTAATGCCTTTGCTTTAATACATATGAATTTTTCGTTTGAGCAATTTTTGCAATCAAGCTTGGAGTTTTCGATTTAAAAAATTCTATGAATTCTAGTGATAAACATGTTACCAAGAAAGCAGAATTTTAATCAGGAAATCCCACTAAATTCAAAGAAAATAATTTCGTTTAACACAGTGAGTAGTATATAATTGTCCTTTCTGGCGCACTTTTGGGCCCGCCTCTAATTATTACCACTTTTGTCAAAATTTGATATCAATCTCCAAGGATAACCCAATTAATCAATCAAAAACGACCTTTTAAAATGACCCCCTATTTTCCCGAAAATTCCTCGGGCCCTCCATCAACCCTCCGATGGTCGCTTTACTATCAGCGCTCCTCTAGCGCTCCTTTAGCGCTCTGAGAATTCCCTCTAGCGCACTGAGAAATTCTATTCTTAACACCAATTTCAATCTCACATATTCTTCAGCAAATTTTTTGTTTATAAATGTATTGTTTCAAATGTCGGATCAGTACAGATACTACCGACATATCTCAGATTTTGAGCATTAACAACAAGCAGTTGTTGAGAGGAAAATGTGTAGTATGCAAAACGAAAAAATGCAAAATAATTCCCAATTCAAAAAGTGGAGGTACTTTAAAATCCATCAAACCCTCTACCAAAGAAACTAAAAAATCGGAAATCAAACTAGACGATGCATATTACAACCCTGAAACTGGATTTTGTGGAATCAATGAACTACAAAGAAAAACTAAAAAGCCAATTGAAGAAGTAAAGCGATTTCTGAACGAACAAGACGTCTACACTCTTCATAAACCAGCTCGTAAAAATTTCAAATCTGAAAGAGTTTATGTTCACAATATTGATGAGCAATGGCAATCAGATCTTGTTGAAATGATACCGTATGCAGAAGAGAACAACGATTTCAAATATCTTCTCACTGTCATAGACTGTTTCAGTAAGTATGCCTGGGTTATCCCTCTGAAAACAAAGACTGGAAAAGAAACTGCAAGCGCTCTACAAACGATTTTCAAACACAGAAAACCTCAAAAAATGCAGACTGATAATGGTAAAGAGTACTACAACAAAGAAATGAAACTACTATTCAAAGAATCAGATATTCGCCATTTCTCAACTTATTCCGACAAAAAGGCGTCTATTATAGAAAGATTTAATAGAACTCTCAAAGAAAAAATGTGGAAGATGTTTACCTATCAAGGTGATCATAAATGGACAAAAATATTGGACAAACTAGTTTCTGGATATAATAACCACTTTCATCGAGGAATAAAAATGACTCCTATTGAGGCTTCAAAAACAGAGAATGTGCAAAAAGTACACGACAATCTTTTTCCTTCGAAAAAGCTGTTTGAGGAATCCCCCAAATCCAAGTTTAAAATAGATGACACCGTAAGAATCACAAAATACAAAGCTGTTTTTGCTAAAGGTTATCTCCCCAACTGGAGTACAGAGATGTTTAAAATTTCTGAAGTGCATCCAGGTGAAGTTATCAGTTATTCTATTCGGGATTTAGCAGACGAAGAAATCAAAGGAAAGTTTTATGAAGAAGAGCTAACATTCTTCAACAACGTAAACGATGAGCATAAAATTGAATCGATATTAAAACGTAGAACAAGGAAAGGACAGAAAGAATTGTTTGTCAAGTGGTATGGTTATCCTGATAAATTCAATTCTTGGATCCCTGACACTAATCTCAATTAAACACTTACTACTTTGACTCTATTATCTTTAATTTCAACAATATTTTCACTCATAATCAAACAATAACATTTTGTGTTTTTTACAATACTCTTTGAAAAGGAAGCTTTGATTGTGACATCAGGTCTTGATTGAATAATTCTATCATTCTGTTTGGATACATCAAATACTAACAGAGGGTAGTAGTAATAATATACATCTTCCTCCATAAAAATATAATCCTTTGTCGATTCATAGTAACTGTTTCTAAACTCTTTAGCAAAATTGTATTGTTGTACAGCATTAAACTTATCGAAATCAAATTTCAAACAGTCATGAGGATATCTCTCTGAATTTAATTCAACATAAATTTCTTCTAATCCACAATTGTCAAATTTACTAGCATTCAGATAGTTGTTATCCCTAGCACATTGAAATGCTACTACAATATATTTTATTTTGTCATATTTTGTACCCATCTTCCATGTGAATTCCCTATTACCATTAGGGATATTATAGCTTTCGAATTGTCTAGAAATGAAAGGCATTTGTACTAACTTACTGCTTTCGAAAATATTCAATAATTTATTCTGCATTTCAAGACTAGGGACAATCTTTGGAATAATCCATTGTAATCTTTTGATGTTCATCTTCGCTGTAAATTTTGTAGCATCTGACGATACAATGCTATTTTTATTTTCAGGAGATCTGTAGAGTGATAACTGATGCTTCCTACCATAGACTATTTTGTTGTAGCATTCAGCAAATCCAAAGATATGTGTCAACGGAATGCAAAAAGTTATAGTGCCTTTTCTATTTTTCGTATATTTATTTATCTTGTATGTTATAATATCCTTAGTTTCTAAAATCCAGCCAAAAGTATTCTGCTTGTTCATAGTACTACTATAAGTCAAAAGACTTTTCATCAAACTAGCTCTACCAGGATCCATTATGTTTCTACTTGAACACCATCCATGGTATATGTTGCTCTATCAAACAAAAACATTGGTGCATTATTAGTTAAGGAGACTTCATCAGTTTCTGCTAAAGCAGCGTCATCTAATTTGGAAAGTTCTACTTCGAGGTAAATGTAAGACTTATGCAAGTGTAGATACTGATCACATGTCTCAATAACAAAATTAATTTCTCCATGTTGATTTAAACTAGAACCTGAAGAAGGAAAAACACTTATGAGATTCTCTTTTTGAATGGAAGTATCAGTCACAATAGGAGCATCAACTACGAGTATTCTATCAACGGCTTCTATCATTTTTGATGATTTATATAGCAAGAATTTAAAATATTTTTTCAACTATTAAATGCGTATAAACTTTAGAACTGTAACGGTGATTTTCTTCTTGACATGGTTTCAAGAAACATTAAGTAAGCCTATTATTTGTACTGATAACTCTCCTGTCCAATATTTCAGAATCCCAAAACTACACAAGTGTAATTATCACAGAATACTCAACAGTCAATCAGAAATTGTACAGTATGAGGTTTTCAAACCAAACATTATTGAATACATTTCTGAAGCAAAATTCTGTAAAAAGTTAGTTAGCGAAGTATCCATGTACACAGACTTTTCTGGCTACGAACATTTAGTAGAGAAAGAATTGAACAACTATCCCATAACACTTGCAGAATGTAGAGAAATGATAAACAGTAAAAAATGTGGGTTTGGATCTTTAACGAAAGGTAGTTCTAACACATGGAGTACCAATAACAAAATAGATGTAGATTATCCGAATAGATTCACTAGCTTCTTCACTCCGAAAAGATATTACAAAGAAAATTGTATTGTTATTGAAACAAAAGTTTACTCACATTATAATCAAACCAAGCCAACTAATATTATGGCTGAAATGAAAAATTGTAAGTATCAAGACGGTTTTTGTGAGATTAAGAAAAATGAAATCGTCACTTGGGATGTCAACAGAGAGCAAAAATGTCAATACATCTCGATTGGAATACTAGATGGAATGTATAGCAACAAACTTTGGGTTAACAATAAAAACCAAATTGCTCTCAACTTCCAATCAGATAAAACTATACAAGATTGCAAT
>NC_013491.2:20326731-20397352 GCF_000004555.2 Caenorhabditis briggsae
TGCTATGCCGAAGTCAACATTCATCTACGAGGTATTTCTTTGTCCGGCATGGAAAACGGCTTTGGAAGTCAACGTGAATGTCAATGGAAACCGAACGAAGGTTCATGTGGATCATGGCATACCGTATCAAGTACCGAATACGAATATCACTATGGTGATAACAGGATTCTCTACACCACCGACTCCAGTACATGGAGCCACGTTCATAAAAAGATGGAAAGCTGATAATCGAGAAGATCAGTTCGGCTTCACCTACACCAGTGCAGCTTTGGCGGGAGCGCCTACCAAAGGTTTGATAGGTGAATTTCAATGTGCAACGTATGCAGATGCAAAGGAGTTCAAATGTGTGTTTGCCGAAGAACTGTGCAACTGTTTTCCCCAAGGGACCGTCATTACTTGTTCGTGTGCACACATCAAGATCGACAAACTGCTTGAGAAGTCCAGACTGCCAACTGTCGAATCGGGAATCACTGTCAATACGGAGAAGGGACAAGTTATCACGAAGCTGACTACTTCTGCATTGGTCGCGATTCAGCTGCAATTTCGGAATCAATCTGTACATCGAATAGTTCACAATGATACCTGCACCGTGCAAGATGTAAACCTGGAAGGCTGTTATTCCTGCGGAGAAGGAGCGCAGCTGTCAGCTACATGTTTTTCTGTCATGAACAATCGGATCGAAGCTACCGTAAGATGCCCAACAACTGGAGTAGATTTTTTGGAATGTACCAAAGAAGGACAACGAGGAGTTTTAACGTTTCAATCAGCTGCAAAGATGATCGAGGAGAAGTGTACTGTGCAATGCGGAACGTCGGTTCAAGAATTTGCTGTCAAAGGAGAATTGGAGGAGGAAGTCACTTTCAATGCTGATCTTGTCAAGGAGAAATTCGCTGAGTTCACAGAATTCATATCAACGGACAATTTTCTCAACAACATCGGAGAAGTCATCATGGCGCCTTACAACAAAGTGGTGAATTTCCTTGGATCAACCGCATTAATTGGATTAATGCTACTTGCTGCTATCATTGGACTTCAATGCTACCTTGGCTCGTTTGGAATCGGAGGATTCGGAGGTTCTTCGTGCCTGCCGGAGTGTCGCAGGAAGCGATATAAGAGAAGAAGATATCGTGGGTGATCTATGATGTTTGTGCTTTTTCTGTATTTTTTCTATTTCACTGTTTCTTTTCAATGTATTCGCCCACATCGTTCCCATGAGCCATCATGAGAACGGTTTTCTTTCTCTATCTGTCCGCATAAATAGCGGTTTTGCCGCTGTATTCTTCACTCTTCAATAAATCATCAAGTATTATTAGGTTGGCGGGAAAGTCTTTGTCACTCTGTTTGTTTAATCACTGTTCTCGTATATGGGAGGCTGTGTATGATATCGACTCTAGTGAATAACAAGGTGATAAGAACCTCTCCTATAAACAAGTCCCCATCTCCTTCCCTGCTCCTCATCTGTAATTGAAACGATATGTTTGTTCCCACTGCTATTCACATCAGACATGTTTTGATTTACCTCTTCCTATCTCACACCACGATGAAGGATTCGGAAACTTTCTTGAAGAATGTGTACAACACACATGCCCCTCACTACAATACTATTCGCAATTGGTTCCATCGTTTCGAAAAAGATGACTTCTCGCTCGATGAAAAGGATCGCTCTGGGAGACCCCGTGAGTTGGATTTGGACAAGCTGAAGCACGCATTGCAATCGGATCCATTTCAACTAGCCGTGAACTAGCTGTCACATTCGGAGTTCACCATAGCACAGTCCTTGAAGGTTTGAAGTCTCTTGGAATGAGAAAACTTTTTGGTCGATTCATACCTCATCACCTGACTCAAGCCAACCTTGACCGCCGAGTCGACGATTCGATTACTCTTCTCACTCTCCACGCGGGCGATCGATGGCTGGACCGGCTAATAACCGGAGATGAGAAGTGGGTCTTCTACGATAATCACCACAGGAAATCCCAGTGGGTTGGAGAAGGAGAGAGCCCACAGGATGTCCCAAAACCCGACCTTCATCCGAAAAAAGTTATGCTCTCTGTGTGGTGGGGAGTGGACGGCCCCATATACTGGGAACTTCTGCCCGAGGGCAAAACAATAACTGGAGACCTCTACACTACTCAACTACGAAACCTCAAGAAAGCAGTCGACCGTTCGGCCCTGAAAGACAAGAAAGTGTACTATCAACATGATAACGCTCGCCCACATGTTTCGAAACAAGTGAAGCAGGAGCTGATGGGATATGGATGGAATGTTCTCCCTCACCCCCCGTATTCTCCTGATCTTGCTCCTTCCGACTATTGGTTATTTGGCGATATGACACGTGCCTTCGAAGGAAGAAGCTTCAATTCCCGTGGAGCGGTCGAAGCGGCACTCAAACAATACTTTGCCTCACGCCCGGCTGGATTCTACCGCAATGGAATCCATAAATTGAGGGAACGTTGGAGACATGTTGTTGATAATGATGGACAATATAATTAATTATTCGGTTATTTTTTCTTTGAGAAATAAACTATTGAAAAAGTGACAAAGACTTTCCCGCCAACCTAATATTTCTTCATCCGGCCTTCTTACAACAACCGACTTCTTCTTCATTTTTCACAATTAGATTGAAAATGTTGCATTCACTGAATTTTAGAAAATTCCAAGTTTTTTTTGGAATACATTTTACACTCTCCGAAACATTCAAAGGGATTGGACACTTGTCAGTTGATATCCAGACTCTTAAAAATGGTCAAAATGGCGGAAAATCGTTCGAAAACTATGTTTTTATATATCTTAAAAACTTCTAATAATATTTTTTTTCCCCGTTCCTTTTATCAAGCCTACCAACTGGTACGACCTGTAAGAGTTATTTTTTAAAGAGTCTGGTGAAAGTAAAAATGATTGTTACAGATATTCGAAGTTGACTTTTTATTCAAAATTTGTATATTTTCAAAGTTCAATTATCGTTGACAATTTTCTCACCAGTGCCGTTTTTGATAAATTTTTGAGTTAGATCAGATTGTTTAAGTTTCATTAGAACTCTTTTTCGAAGCAAATCATCAGTTTTCGAGACCTTTTTGATAGTTCTAATTCATGCATTCTTAAAATTTTATGAAATCTCCAGCCCCTCTTACAATGATAAAATCTCATTTATTCCACGGTTTTTTCAGTGATTAATTTTCATCACGAAACATTCATGACTTCACAAATACACGATTTACACTTCAATGTTTTTGCACGATAAGGTTAATCTTGTTATTCTCTTATTATCTATTTCGATCTATCTGCCTGATGTTACTTGTTCTGATGAGTGACAAATCTGATCACATCAAAATTGTAGTATTACAGGATCAAATGGCACAAAAATTTTCAAAAAATGAATTTAGTTCGTTGTCAACATGATCTGAAAAAAGAAGTGATGACTCAAGTTTGACTAATTTGGGTTAGATAAACTTTGCTGACTGAAAACGTTTGTAAAAATCAACATAACTTCTTTTCCACTATTGGGATAATAGACTACATAAATTTTATGTAAATCTTTGTTTCATTTGTTTATGTCATCCTACAATCTCGATGTGATCAGATTTGTTCGAATGTGTCACGCAAACAAGTAACATCAAAAAGATTCATGGGTAAACCTTGAAGTACAAATCATGTATCTGTAAAGTCATAAATCTCTGCGACGTGAGTCAACGATTTTCAGAAGGAAACGAAGTTGAAGATGCCGGAGAAATGATCCAAAGATGGTCAAATTAGTGGAACGAAGTTACAAGGCCAGTATGAGTCGAATTGTAAGATTTTGAAGTTTTTCAAAAACTTTAAAAAACGGCCCGGACGTCGCAGGCAATTTCTAGTTGTGAAAAACGTAAAGTATAGGTTTGTGTGTTTCAAAATTGGACTTGCAGACGATATTCCATGAAAGAAAAGATTTTCTCTACAAATTGTGATCTCAACTGAACAACAATCAGAATTTTTTCTGAGGAAAACTGTTTCTTCCAATTGGTCAGAACCCTAAAAGATTGGACCTCCTAATACAGTCTTTACGGAAACAGTTCCTGGTATAACGATCTTGTACTTGATGAACCGTTTCAAAATTTGTTTTCATAAGCAAACGTTGTTTTCTGCCTCATAAAACTGTATTATCCAAGAGATTTATCGTCTTAAATTGATGTTTTCCCATTTTGAGCAGATTTTCTAGATAATGTTAATTGTGGACCCAAGAAAGTAGATAATGTTCCCATGAACGAACTTTGTTCTATGTCTCATAAAACAGTATTATCCGGAAGATTTATGATTTCTGATGGATGTTTTTCGTTTTGAGAATATTTTCTAGATAATGTTAATCGTGTTTTTCACTTTTAATAAAACTAAATGTTTTCTTTCTTTTTATTGTGTGACACATTTTGGAAAGTTTATGATAAGTAGAGCGGATTATAGGATAAAATGATTGTTTGAGCGAAGAATATCAAGTAATTTTGATTTTTGTAGTTGACGTTAATAATAAAAAATAAAATCGAAAACGCAGATATATTTGGATTGACGATTACGGATTTTTACTGTAACCAGAATGTCAACAAATCAGAAAATATCGTACATCAGAATGTTCTGTGAAACAAACTCAAGTACCAAACAAGAATATATTATTTTGTGTTTTCAGTGCTAGACAGTCATTTTTTAAATCCTGAAAAGTTAGTCCAGAATGTTTCCACGTGTCTGGAAACGTCAGACAATACGAAACAACACTAGACCATCATTTTTGTAAATGGCAGCTTTTTTTTGTACAATTCCAACAAAGCAAGATGAGCGTTTTTGAAATGACACGAATTCTTTTCAGACTAACTATGACATTTTCGGCAATTATAAATATTAGTCATATCATGCGAGACATTTTTAAAACGGCATATTTTCGACATCTCTTATAGGAAACACAAAAGTCGAATTCGAATTTGAATTTGTTTATGAAATGTTCCTTCTCATATAATGCTTATATGGCATCATATTTTCCAATATCATTCCGCATGGCATCATTTTCTATTTCCTAGTATTGAGTTTCGTACTTCGTCGGTGAAGATGTATGACCTGGATAGAGAGTTGCCTGGTGCATCTACCCTCCAACCCCTTCTAAAGGTTCCCTCTACCCACGCAACGACACTATCCCGCTCGGCGCGCGCGCAGTTTTAAATTCAGTTTTGAGTGATTGCGAGCTTGGATTTGGCTCGTGGTTGTTCTAGAGACTCTTTTAAGGATTTCAAGTGAGTTTGCTTGAATTCTAAGCTTTTATTTGTTGTTTCTTTCTAACTTGTTCATAATAAACCGATTTTGTTACATTTCTTGTTGATTTTCTTCTATTTTATCACAGGAACCTGATACCCGGACATACCGCGAGCTTATTTTTTTTGGGGGCTTATTTTATCCGTTTATCCGTTCTTTTACTTCTTTCCCGTTGTTTTTGCATCAATTCTCTCCAGAGTTTGAAGGATCCAGTGAGAGGATTGTTGTGAAAATTAGTGAATTTCGCAAGAATTTCTCCGAGTTTGAAGGAACCGGCAGGAAATTCTTGTAAAATTTGCGAAGAGAACATTCGTGCAGGTGAAGGCCTAGCGAAGAGTTCGATCAGGTGAAGGCCTATCGATTTTTTCTCGCAATTTTTAGTGAATTTCGCAAGGATTTCTCCGAGTTTGAAGGAACCGGCAGGAAATTCTTGTAAAATTTGCGAAGAGGACATTCGTGCAGGTGAAGGCCTAGCGAAGAGTTCGATCAGGTGAAGGCCTATCGAAAAGACGCGATATCCGTAGAAGATTCAACAAAAGCCCAACATTCTTTTGAAGGAAAGATTTGTTTTCAGGCTTGGAGATGACGACGATCGGGAGCAAGTCAAGAAGCAAAAAGGACAAGTCGGTGGATTCCGAGAAGAGTGAAGCGAGGACGACGACGATGGAGAGCTGGGCAGATGCGATGCAGAATCAGGTAATGCTGAGAGATGAGGTTCTAGGTGCCAGGTGCCTCCTGCCACGGAATGAGGAACTCAGAAACAGGTACAGAACTAATACTGATTCAAAAATATTTGGACGTTGAAATTCAGAATATGGCTCAGAATTCAAATTGCTGGGTTTCGACATTTAAGGATTCCAAAATAGTGCTGAAACTGTGGGATAAGAGTACCTTGGAATCTATGAAGATATGAGAAAGAACCTGGTAATTTAAAATTATAAGACGAAATACCCCTTTGTTTTATGAAAATTTTCCGTCATTTTCCATGATATCCCAAAATTCTTTACCCAAGAACTTGGATACTGTTTCCATAAGCGAACTTTGTTCTTTTTTTTTTTAAACTATAATACCAGAAATTTAGGATTTCAGATAGATGTTTTTCGCTTTGAGAAGATTTTCCCAGATAATGTTAAACGTGTTTTTCACTTGATACCTATTTCAATAAATCTAAATGATATCGTTTCATTGTATGACACATTTCTCAAAGTTTATAAAAAGCATAACAGATTATAGGATGAAAGGATAGCTCGAGCAAAGAATCGGAAGAGAGTATAGTCTTCGTAGTTGACGTTTATCATAAAAAATGAAATCAAAATCGCAGAAATGTTTGAAGTGATGAACACAATTTATGAATGAAACCAGACTCATTTTTTGCAGTAAAAATATCAGTAAATCAGATGAATTCATATAACAAATTACAATACCGAATAAAATTGTTAATGTTCAATGGGAGAGTCATTTTGAAGTACTAAAAAGTAGTCCAGACTTTTTACTATTGTCTGAAAATTTCAGACAGTCCTGAACAAAACAAGATCATCGCTTTTGTAATTGGCGACTTTTTCGTAGAAATCCAGCAAAGCAATCTACGCGCTGTTAAATTGGCGCAAGTCTTGCTACAGACTAATTATGAAATACCGCTGAAAATTTTCAAATTATAAAAAATAATATTTTTCATTTTCCGTACAATCGATCCTTGCCAAAGCAAAACAATAATCTGAAATATTGAAATATTTTCTCAGGACCTTTCATCAGACTTTTCACAACAGCTGTTCCTGAAAACTTAAAAAATATTTTGATACATTTAAAGAAGGATCGCGAACTAAACAACATGATTTTGATTTAGGAGCTGAATATTAATAATATTGTAAGCCTCATTTTCAAAATTTCAATCAACAACCTAAAATGATATACCCCAAAGATGTTTTTACACATTTCGATTGAGGATACAAACTTGAGACGTATCGGTATGGGTATTTCTCCAGTAAAGTGCCATTCAGTTTTACCTCAAATAACTCAATTTATGTGAAAAATGAAGCATTCATCAATTCTCAGAGCATCATACTTCCGAGATCCTGGTTTGCTGGTGTTGCTCACATTTAAAAATTCCAAAAGTTTCAGTCCCATGTCAAGTTTTATGAATGGCAGAAACGTTTAGCAGCGGCTAATGTTCTAGAATTTTTGAAATATTACCTGAAACCCGAGTGCGAAAATTGTGATTTTGTGTCTACAGGTACACGAAAAAAAGTGTACTTCTTTAACTGTAGAGATGTTTTGATCAACCTCTTATTGATGTTTCTGATAGGAGTCAAGCTAGTCAAATTTCAGATTCTCTTTTCTTATCAAGCTTTATTTGTGATCTTATACTTTACATGGCATCACACTTTTTCCACATCATTCCGCCTGGCATCACTTTCTATGTTCTGATTCATAGCTCAATAGTTCTTCGATGAAGATGTATGACCCTGGAAGAGATTAGATGACGAGGTGCCAGGTGCCCAGCTCCGCCTGGCACGGAACGAGGAAGTAAACGAAGGGTACAAAGTATGTGCTCTAAATGTGTATATCCGAAGGGCGGAGCTTCAAAGTAAGATTACTTTTGAAAATATGGGCGGAGCCATTCTTCGGAGAGTATAAAAAACCCCTTCGTCAGGCTTATCATCATTGAGCAGTACCCTCCATACGGATCAACTTCTCGCCGAGCCTCCCCTCTACCTCAAGCCTCTTCTCTACCTCGAGCCTCTCTTCTACCTCGAGCCTGAAAATGCTCCGCCACCTCGTCCTCGTTGCCTTCTTGGCATCCCCAACCCTCGGACTCTCCTGCTACGGATACAACGCCTACGAAGGCGTCTTCAAGACCCTCCATCACCGGACCTTCTGCACTTCGCTCTTCGACGTCGCCACTGGATCCGAAGCCTTCGGAGGTGGAGATCGTCACCCATCGAAGGTGTCGGCCATCGCCAACATGCCAAAAGAGCAAGACTGTGTCCTCCAGGTGCGTTTTTTCAAAGCTTAGATTCCTCGATGATTCTCAAATATTATTTTTCAGGACATGCCAAGCACATTCGGGCTCCCAGCTGCCAAAATGTGGATGTGCTATTGCTTCTCCGAGATGTGCAACTTTCCGCTCTCCATGGCAGAGTTCTCTGCCCGCGGACACACCATCAAGCCATTCTTGGCCATGGAGCACGATCAATGAGTGCTGGATCCCAAAATTCGTCGAACCCCCATTTTATTACTTTTGACTCACCTTCTTTTTTGATTTTCTCCCAATCCTCCGACTAAATTTGCTTTTTTGTCATATTTTCTTTTTTCTTCTTGTTCACAAACCAAAGTTCAACGAATAAACCCTTGTTAACAATCCAGTGTTTTTGATGAAACATTTTCAGAGTCCGCTGTTCCTCCAGAGAAGTCTTCCTCGGTTGTCCTCTTGAATTCTTCGGTCATTCTATTGTTGAAAAATTGTGTTTTGAAACCGGTTTCTGAATCAGGTCTTTAAGTGTGTTTAGTTTGATGGGAATTATACAAAAAGTTTCTGTCTCTCTTGATTACTGTGAAAGATATCAAAACCGATAAACCGATGAAATGTTGTTGATAGTAAGATGAAAATTTGGAAATTGACCACTTTTCGATATCTTGCACAGAGGGATAAATTAGCTTAAGGCTGAGACATTGTTTTGAGTGTCTACTCTTAGTTTTTCTGGCGTCCCTCTACTTTTTTGAATTCATGCCAGCGCAGGTCTGAATTGTGGTTTTTAGTCTTATTTCTATCCAGAAAATTTATTTTACTCACTTGCATCGCATATGAACCAGGAGTATTAGGGTAAATCAAACAATACATAAGAAAAGCATCGTTTCATAGTGAGATTAATTATGATTTTCGAGGTATTTGGAGGATGAGGGGCAGAAATAAACAAAAAGATCGGGCCGGAAGACAATTTAAAGAAAAACCATTTTTTGGTTCAAAAAAGGTCAGGCAGAAGAATAATGAAAAAATGTCGATTTTTTTTTGGTTTTGACGGTTTGGGGGGGGGGGGGGGTATTTACGTAAAAAATGAAAAGGGATAGGTGTTGCTGAATAGTATTGAAGGGGAAAGTGAATATTGAAAAAGAAGGCTCAATGACGGCAGTAAAACGCTCCGATGAGAATGATGAGCATGAATGCGGCAACGACGATGGCTCCGATCGTGAGGATATTCCAGATTTCGTCTGCTTTCTGGACTCTCTGTTCCACTTCCGCAGTGACAGTAACTTCTGAAAGAAAATTGTTATTTTCTGATTAAAACTGAGTTCCCTTACCTTCTGGCTTCACAGCTTTCGGCGGAAAGACAATTGGGAGCAATTTCATTGATGGTCGTGTGCTGGTTGTATCCTCCTCAGCTTGGAAGCCGACTTCATCTGTAAATCACCAATTTTCATATAAACCATCATGATAAATCTCTTGAGAAAGGTATCCGGCGGATGCCACGCTTCTAATATACCATAAAAATGGTGGCCTAAAAACCCAACTTGCAAAAGTTAGGCCATTGTGGTAAATGTCCTAAAAACGGTGCATCTTAGGCCAAACTTCCTCACCTGCTGAAGAATCCGAAATTTCCTTTTTTGGAGAAGCAGCGCCATTTCTCGTTTGGGTGGGGGGAAAGACTATCGGGAGCCAAGTAGATGGACCAGTGGAGGTAGTTTCTATCTTCGTTGGGAGCTCGACTTCGTGGTCATCTGTAAATCACTAATTATCATAAGAGAAGCCACAATAAAACAGATCAACATGTTTATTGATCTCACTGAAATCTAGCATGTTTAAATTGCCAAAGAGAAGTTGCAGGTAATTTTAAAAACGCTTATAGGTTATGGTGGTCTAAAAACTCAATTGCCGAGAGACGTAATCATGTTGAAGCGGCCTAAAATGTCATGAAAATATCAGGACAACTCTAAATCATGAAAATTGTTGGCCCAGAAAACTCATTTTGCGAAAGTTAAACCACCATGTTGAAATAGCTTAGAATCAACTTTCATGGATTATGTATATAATGAATAGCCAGACATATTATGGTTTACAGACTATTCTGAAACGGTGATCTAACTTTCACACTTAGAGTTTTCTAGGCTACTAATTTTCTTGGCTCCAAAATTGCTCAAAATCAGACTATTTTTTTTTACCAATGTGGCCTAACTACCATTTTTTTAAATTTTTTCGTTTTCTAGGCCACCGTGATATGACATCCCCCACTAACCATAGGTGTGTTGAAGCTTCGGTCTTGCCACCACGTGGAGCATAATACCTGAAGAGGTATTATACGGCCTTGGTCGGTACTGAAAAATATTTTTAAAGTTTTGTTTCAAACTATTCAATGTTCAACTAACATTAAGGATGTAGTCTCCAATGTCGTCATCCGAATTCGGTGAACACGTTCCATTTGATTCCGAGCAGAATCTTGGAATTTTATAACACCATTTTGTCGAGATCAAATCTCCTTTCAGAAAGTCAACGTGGTCTCCGACTTTGATGTGATGTGATTTGTCACTCGTGGCGGATGACATTGGTCGGAGAGAGGGATGACGAAGAAGAAGGCGAAGAGAAGCACTTTGTTGAGGTGCATCTTGAGCTGCCAGATGCAGTTGGACTTCTGTAGCTGAAAAATATTTATGTATAACAACTCAAAAAGGAAATAACATAAAAAATTTGAACTTTCAAAAAAGAAAACCATCGAAAAAGGGTATTATGTAGATGGACAATGAGAAATGAATGAATGGGTGGAGCATAATTTTGTTGCAGATAGTGGCAGCTGTTCTCAAATGAGGGAGGAGACTATGGTAGAACTTTTTTTAATTCAAAATTATGGTAAACCCTAGTTGCCGTAAACACTAGTGAATGTCACCTCAATTACCGTAAACACTCTAATAGAGTGGCACCAAACTTTAAACTTTGAGCATATATATCTCGGTTCCCGTAAAAGATATCAAAAAGTTATCATCTGGCCAAGTAGTTCTAATGTTATGATAAGCAATTTGTCAGTTGATTATTTATGTGTATCTTTAACAGAAAATAAAATGTATGGGTGCAAAGTTGATGACTCCTGTGGCATTTTATTAAGTGTGGTACCTACGGAACTTTTTCTGTAAGCCTTCGTTCCTATTGCTATCAGAAATGAGCACAGGAAATAACATACATTACCAGAAGAAAACTAAGAGAAATCTAGAATCGAGAAAGTTCAAAGCTACAAAAATGGATTGGGGCGGGGCGTTTGGGGGACAAAATATGGTAATGTGGCAGCTGTTGCTCAATATGTGTTAAAAACTCTAAAAATGACAGATGCTCTGGCCCATCCCCAAAAAATCTGAATGCATAGTCGTAAACAAGTTGAAACAGGTGGCTCAACTGCAGGTGCTACTTTTTTAAAACTGAAAAATGGGAATATTCCAGAAACAAAAACTAGGGAAAGCGCGACAGATGTTGCGAATTCGGAATGAGGGAGAGCAACGAGAAAATAGACCACTGACAGTGAAATAGGGATCAGATGAAAAATATTAGAATATCGAAATTACCTGTGACCCGAGCATTAAAGAGTTCTTGGAATCCGCGGATTCCCGGACTTTCGAAATTTCAGAATATTCCTATTATGTAAATTTTAAAATTTTCAAGTTTTAGAACTTCTAAATCTTCCCAATCCCAAAATGTTGAATTTTTGGAAAACTATCGAATTTTGGATATTAGGTTGGCGGGAAAGTCTTTGTCACTCTGTTTGTTTAATCACTGTTCTCGTATATGGAGGCTGTGTATGATATCGACTTTAGTGAATAACAAGGTGATAAGAACCTTCCATATAAACAAGTCCCCATCTCCTTCCCTGCTCCTCATCTGTAATTGAAACGATATGTTTGTTCCCACTGCTATTCACATCAGACATGTTTTGATTTACCTCTTCCTATCTCACACCACGATGAAGGATTCGGAAACTTTCTTGAAGAATGTGTACAACACACATGCCCCTCACTACAATACTATTCGCAATTGGTTCCATCGTTTCGAAAAAGATGACTTCTCGCTCGATGAAAAGGATCGCTCTGGGAGACCCCGTGAGTTGGATTTGGACAAGCTGAAGCACGCATTGCAATCGGATCCATTTCAATCTAGCCGTGAACTAGCTGTCACATTCGGAGTTCACCATAGCACAGTCCTTGAAGGTTTGAAGTCTCTTGGAATGAGAAAACTTTTTGGTCGATTCATACCTCATCACCTGACTCAAGCCAACCTTGACCGCCGAGTCGACGATTCGATTACTCTTCTCACTCTCCACGCGGGCGATCGATGGCTGGACCGGCTAATAACCGGAGATGAGAAGTGGGTCTTCTACGATAATCACCACAGGAAATCCCAGTGGGTTGGAGAAGGAGAGAGCCCACAGGATGTCCCCAAACCCGACCTTCATCCGAAAAAAGTTATGCTCTCTGTGTGGTGGGGAGTGGACGGCCCCATCTACTGGGAACTTCTGCCCGAGGGCAAAACAATAACTGGAGACCTCTACACTACTCAACTACGAAACCTCAAGAAAGCAGTCGACCGTTCGGCCCTGAAAGACAAGAAAGTGTACTATCAACATGATAACGCTCGCCCACATGTTTCGAAACAAGTGAAGCAGGAGCTGATGGGATATGGATGGAATGTTCTCCCTCACCCCCCGTATTCTCCTGATCTTGCTCCTTCCGACTATTGGTTATTTGGCGATATGACACGTGCTTTCGAAGGAAGAAGCTTCAATTCCCGTGGAGCGGTCGAAGCGGCACTCAAACAATACTTTGCCTCACGCCCGGCTGGATTCTACCGCAATGGAATCCATAAATTGAGGGAACGTTGGAGACATGTTGTTGATAATGATGGACAATATAATTAATTATTCGGTTATTTTTTCTTTGAGAAATAAACTATTGAAAAAGTGACAAAGACTTTCCCGCCAACCTAATATTTTTTTGAAGTATTCCAAAATTTCTAGAATTTTGGGATATAAGGAATTTGAAAATCTTGAAATAGTTGAAAATTGGAAATATTCTAATTTCTCAAGTTCAGGAATTCCGGAACGTGGTGAAATTTGAAAATTTTTTTGGTTTTGAATGATTTGGAATTTTGGAATTTTCTGGTTTCTGATTTTTAGAAAGTTTGGAGTTTTGGAATATTCCGATTTTAACTCATTTTTGAGCTTTAGAAAATCACGGATTAGAAAATTTCGGAATTTCTGAATGTTCCGATTTTGAAAATTTAGGAATTTCGGAATCTTTCGATTTCAAAAATTTAGGAGTGTTAGAATTTGGAAATAATCCGATTTTCAAAATTTTGAATGTCAGATTATTCCAATTTTGAGAGTTTCAGAAATTCGGGATAATCCAATTTTTGAAATTTTGAAATATTGGAATTTCAAAATATTTTGATTTTGAAAATGTTGAAAATTAGATAGTCTGATTTTTAAAGTTTCGGAATTTCGCAAAGGCAAAATCCGAGTTTCAAATTTTCAGAATCCCTGAATTTTCTGACTTTTAGCATTTTGAAAATTTCAGATATCACGATTTTGAAATGTTCTGATTTTTAAATCATCTGGAATTTTAGAATTATGAATTTCAAAATGCTCCAAACTCTAAAATTTCGGAATTTTAGAACATTAACATTTTGAATTTTTTTTTCGGTATTTTGGAGTGTTATGAATTTTGAATTTATGAATGTTTGGAATACTTCAATTTTTAAATTTTTAAAATTTCTCATTCATAAATATTAACTTTTGTAGATTCTACAAGTTTAGACTGAATGAGGTATCTTGGTTGGAATTGCAGTCATACGAGCACTTGTTAATTCAACAGGTGCGGATTTTTTTTCATTCCTGCTAGGCATATGTGGTGATCCCAAAAATCTGGATCTCAGTTGACATTTCAGACAAGACACCTGTGAATTCAACAGATGCACAGAACTTTTTAGACGCAGTTAGGCATATTCGGTGCCAGTCTTGTCCCTATCCCCGAGCCCAGATGTTCAGTTCAGAAACCATACCAACTTGCGGAAGACTATTTTAGTAAACAACATTTTTCCTGAAAGAAACCCGTCAACAAATTCAAACGCCTGGCACCAAAGATACTGAGAACAGATGCGTGGAACGCTTAGAAAATTCTAGAGAAAAAATTACGGGAAATTAATTTGGAAGATGTAATTTGGAAGATCGTTTGGTGGACTGTCTTAAGCCGTCTTACTCGACAGCAAAGTACCGAATCGCATACAGAGATGTTTTTCTTCAAAAGAGATTAGAAAGATAATCAAGTCATATGAGCAAAAAGTGATATTCATTCAAACGAGACAAAGAAAGGGAGCGATCTAATGAGCACACAAAAATCAGAGAAACAGAAAGAGAGTCATTATATAATCATTGATTACCATTCACTCGAGATTATAGACAATAGAGATAGAATCGAATACCTAATGACACTCTAATCACACAATCCAAATGATAATGATGCGCGATTTTAAATTCGAAATCCATTTTTATCCATATAAAATCTGGACATTTCAGTTGACATTTCAGACAAGACACCTGTGAATTCAACAGATGCACATAATTTATTTGACGCAGTTAGGCACATTTGGTGTCAGCCTTGTCTCTGTCCCCGAGCCCAGATATTCAGTTCAGAAACCATACCAACTTGTGGAAGACTATTCTAGTAAACAAGTATCTTCTAAAAAAAACCCCGTCAATAGATTCAGGGGCTTGGTGTTGATGACAGTTGAATGGAGCTCTTCATCTTCACTGGAGAAATTAGAGGGAAATTCGGGGGAAATGATACAGTTCGGAGAATCATTCTAGTGGCACACTCAATTCAAATTTATAAACAGCAAATCACCAATGCACCAAAACCAATCAGTAAGAAAAGAATGGCGGATTGAATTCAAACATAATTTAAGAGTTTTTGAATTTCCTATTTCTGATTGAACACATTCTGAAATTCGGAAAATTCCAAACTTTTATTTTTCAAATTTTTCAGAAAAAAAATTGTTCAGATTTTTCCAAATTTCAGGTCGCTTACTATCCGTTTTCCGCAGCTTTGAGACATAAATAATTTTTAAAAAACCGATAATTCGAAACTTTGAAAAGGTTTCAAAATCGGAATATTCCAAAACTCCGAAACGTTTAAACCCGGAATTTTCCACATATCGAGAAATTCTAAAAAAGCCATTTCTAATATCCCTAACTTATTTTTCTCTACTGTTGCATGCTTTTGGCTCAAAAACTCTTCCCAGAAAGTAGATATGTTTAAGTTTCCACTTTAAATTTCGGATGGTTGCCATTTTAGATAGATGAGCACCTGTGAATTTAACAGATGCACATTATTTATTAGACTCAGTTAGGGAATTTTGGTCACTGGAGATATTATAGGGAAAAATGGGAAAACTGATACAGTTCGGAACATCATTCTAATGGACATTCTCAATGCAACATTATTATCAGCAAATCACCAACCCATTAATAGCAATTAGAAAAAAAGATGGCTAAATTTATCGGCTCTATGACATTTTGCCACTGGCCATTTTGCATCGCAGATTCTGTCATCAGATATCAATATCGTGATCATGCAGGCGAAAAGGTTGTAGACTATAAAAATGATTTGAGAGTCATCAAATTTGATTAATCTGATAAAAAATTTTCTGAAATTTAAAAATTTCAAGTTCCAATTTTTTCGAAAAAAAATCGAACTTTTTGAATTTCAGTTTGTGTCAGTGATGTTTGGAACCGAATTTGAAAAGCTGGAAATTCCGACCGGAACAATTAAATTGATAATTTTCTTTTGGACTGTAATTCCGATCAGAAAATTTCCGAAAATTGTTTTTGGATCATATGATTTATTTCTTTTTTTTATGAACATTTTCCTTGGAAAACCATTTTCTTTTCAAAAATCAACTGTCTGAAAATGACTTTTGAACTAAATTTTCTCAAATAGGGCGGAAAATTTTTCATATTTGGTCACAGTTCTTAAAATTCCTAGCACTATCCGTTCATGTCATTTGTTTCAAAAAAGATAATATTTAAGTCGAAGAGCAGCATTTTTCGGGTTTTAAATCAGATAATAATGTACTTAATATCCTATTCTATCAACATACAACTTTTTTAGAACCTGAAAACTCGTAAAATTAACTGTAAACATAATTCGAGATTAGTATGCTTATTTCATGAAAAGACAAGAATTTTCCAAAAAGAAAACGAATTTTCACGCCTTTTCAGTTGATTTTTGGAAAAAGAATGGTTTTCCAAGGAAAATGTTCATCAATACGGCCTCTGGTTGTTAAATATCAACTTTTTTATTCTTTTGTGATGGGAAAATTTTGAGAACATTAAAATTGAATTATTCCAAAACTTCAAAAAGTCTGAAGTTTTAAAACTAAAACTAGAAAATTTCGACGTTCCGCTAAATATTGAAATGACCATTTCAAACATCCCAGACTACCCTTTCTGCGTTCCGGTTTTCTGTAATATTTGTTTTTACATCAACTATACAATGCGATCCCAAAAACCAGGAATCCAGGACGTAAATGTGTTCAACAGATCGGTCGTTGGCATTTTAGACAAAACACCTGTGAATTCAACAGATGCATATATTTTTTACTCAATTAGGGAGATTCGGTGCCAGTCTTCTTCCTGTCTCCGAGTCCAGATGTTCAAAAACGATACCAACTTATCGAAGACTATTCTAGTAAACAATTTTTTTTAAAAGAAACAGCTGCATGAAGCTCTTCGGAAAAATTGGAAGGAAAAATTAGGGAAAATGGTGTGAATTTAGAAATAATTTCATGGACTGTCTCAAGCCATCTTTATCGTTGGCGAACCACCGAATAGCATACAGATATATTTTTCGTCAAAACAGATTAGAAAGATAATCAAGTCATATGAGCAAAAAATGATATTCATTCAAACGAGACAAAGAAAGGAAGCGATCTAATGAGCACACAAAAATTAGGGAAACAGAAAGATAGTCATTATATAATCATTGATTACCATTCACTCGAGATTATAGACAATAGAGATAGAATAGAATACTTAATGACACTCTAATCACACAATCCAAATGATAATGATGCGCGATTTTAAATTCGAAATCCATTTTTATCCAAAACGAACGACAGATGAAATTCGTAAATTGAAAAGATGGGTTTTTAGAAAAAAACTGATAAGTCAAGTTTTTCCGTTCTAATGATCTTACGGGGAAACGTGTTTAAAAGTCAAGACCACTTTGTTCATACTTTTCAAACTTCAATTTTTTGTAAATTACTTGAACCTAGTTACAACATAAGCTTCAAGGGACATGAAATTATTTTTTAACATACAAATTATATTAGGATTTTTTGACAATATTGATAAGCATATTTATTAATCCAGATGCAAATTTCTAAAAATATATTTTACATAAAATGCTGCCAATCGATTTCTTGTTGATTGAAAATGTTTTTAATTCAATTCGATATTCATTTCTCAAATTATAAAAGCGTTCCGTTTTCATTACTTTGACAAGGGAACCTCAGCACCTCACAAACCCAGATTTTGATGAAACTTTCAGGATAGGTTGGAAATAGCCTCTCTAGACATTTCTGAAAATTTCAGACTTCGCCCGCCAGTTTCAGTCGAGTTACATCAGACTCAGTACCAAAAATTGCCGTTTCAATGCAAAAGCAGCGTTTTCAAAGACGATTTTCTCGAGTTCTAGGATGTTTCAGAGCCTGAAATTTGTTGTGTTATGCTCAAATTTTAATGAAATTTGATATTTTGAACTTGTTCTCAAGAACAATAATATTTTTTTATTTTTGAATTTTTTCACGGTTTTCCAAATTTCTTCGAAAATTGAAAAAATTATTTTTTCGAGAAAAAGTTTGAAATATCAAATTTCAATAAGTTTTAAGTATAACACAAAAAGAATAAGTTCTGGAACCTCATAGGAGCGGAGAAAATCGTCTTTGAAAACGCTGATTTTGCACGGAAAAATCGATTTTTGTGTACTGAAACTGATATAACTCGGCTGAAACTGGCAAGCGGATTCTAAAATTTTCAGGGGTGTCTAGATAGGTGATTTTGAACATATCCTGAAATTTTAATCAAAATCTGGGTTTTTGAGGTGTTGAGGTTCCCTGTGAAATATGTCTACGCTATTACAGGCTACCTCCCTAATTACATAAAATCAATTTGCAGATGACCCAGTTTTCAAAAAAAAAGAAGATAACTATAAAAATGCGCACCCAAGTTTAGAGATAATCATTTTGAGTGCTTTTGTCCTTTTCTCCTTTCATCGAAATTCTCAATTTCCTGCTTCCAAGTTTTTGCTATAAAAAAAGAAATGGATGAAAGAATCACAGCAAAACTCTTTGAGGTTCACTTCGATGTAATTAAATTTTCCAAGATTCCTGAATTTTCGAAAAAGTTCAATTTGCCAAATTGCAAAACGCTGCAAAATCTTTATGAGCACCTCAAAATCACGTTTTCCAGAATCCTCGTGCTTTCAAAAATCCCCGCCTCCAGAGTCATCTTTTCTGGATTTTTTTTCGAGTTTTTTGTTCTTTTGAGTTTAGTGCTTACTGTATAATATCATTTTCCGGTTGCCAAGCTCAATTATCATATAATGAGGCTGCCAAGCTCAATTACCTTATAACAAAACTTTTCTGGTTGTGCCAGATGTGATTTTTTATCTACTGTTTCCGCAAATTAAGGGTTGTAGGTTATATAACCTTTCTTTTGATGCCGACTGCTTATTTTTGAACTCCACCACTGGCCAAAAGGCAGATTCAGTCAGAGTTATGTGTTTTGAAACTAACTTTTTTCATAGTTTTTGCCACATTTTCTCATTTGAAAGAGCACGAAAGAGCAGCGCTGAAAAAATGATTAATTTCAAAGATTCCGAAGAAAGCAGCAAACTTCTTTCATTTAATGAAAAAAGAACGTTGGCCAAAAACTTTTTGTACTCAAAAAAATATATTGAACTTCTCGCTTTTTTCATTGAAACGAGAAAAAAGCTTTATTTGTTTTGGTCTGAAACTTTTTTTCCAGCTTCATTTTATGTCAGCCAGATTCGAAACAATTTTCAGATTTTCATTAATTAAGCATTCATATATAACATCATATTTTTCACAATATCTTTTCAATATTAAGAATGAAGTTGTACGGTTGGCCTCAAGTTTTTGCTGTCATATATGCGCCGCTAATTTCAATTGGAATATTCGGCAACATCCTGTCCTTCTACATCTTCCGGAAAATGAAAAAATCTGCAATTTCCCTTCTACTCAGTGCTCTGTCCCTTTGTGACCTTCTTCTTTTGTTTTTTGCACTTCCTCTCTCCTGCCTCTGCATGTTACCAATTGGGTGAGTATAAGGTATCCGATATGTAATATGGAATTCAAAAAACTAGCATCTTAAAAATCTTAGAGCCGCCGATTGTTTTGCGCATTACTCAGTGTGGCGAAAACGTAATTTTCCGGGTTTTTTGCTTTGTTTGGGCGGTTTTCACAGTGGAGTTCTGCTTTTTGGAGATCTTTAGGTTTTAGAGATGCTAACGATCATGTTTAAAAATTAAATTTGGTTGAGAAAATTTCTCAAAAATTTAACAAAAATTTATTTCGATTCATACAGTATCAGAATTGGGGACGGGGCATCGTGAATTGACACTATTTCCAGATTCCAGTTTATCTAATTTGACAGTATTGTCATCGAAATACCAAGCTCTGTAATATGCAAATCTTTTTTATTGGAATACATACCGTGAATTTCCTAATAGAACCAAACCTCATATTTGCATTTTGAGATCAGTTATCTCAAACTATTTTTAGGATATCAAAAATTTGTTAATTGACAAAACGTTTGTCATAATATCCAACATTTCTTTCTGAAAACCTGATCTCATCAACATTCACTGATATAAAAAAAATGACTTCAGTCTCCAGAAACTCGAAATTTGATAGTTCAGAAACATGAGAACCTCTCACTCTATACAAAGTTTGATGCTTATCTACTCAACCAAGTATCTGTATCCCCCATTGGTCGCCGCCAAAACTGCCAGCCTATACATTTTGGGAGCCATTACCATCGAGCGCTGGTTTGCTGTCTTCAAACCTCTACAGGTATGCTCCATTGAATAGAAAAAAAATTTTAATTTTTTTTCCAGGTGAAAGCCCGATGCACTTATCGAAATTCAGTTCGAACTGTGATTATCATCACAGTTTTTTCTCTCATTTTCAATTTTCCGAGATTCTTTGAATACAGAATTGTGAAAAACGAATATGGATATTTGGATTTAGACCATGGTGTTTTGAATGCCAAAAAAGACCAACGGTATTTTATATCGTACCACCTTGTGCTTTCAACCCTTGTTGACTACTTGATTCCCTTCATAGCAATGACTGTGGCCAATGGCCAAGTGATCCTGGAATTGAGAAGAATCAAAGAACAAAGACAATTGCTCACAATTTCTGTAATTAGAAATAATTTCTAGAAATCAATCAAAGACCGTTTTCAGCAAGAAAAAGACCAAAACACCACTAAAATGCTCCTTCATGTGACTGTATTTTTTGGTTTATGCCACTTTTTTGGCGTTGCTGTTAAAGTTGCCGAATGTATTTTTGATCGACAAACTACAGAAGTGAGTTTATATTAACGTCTAAAAATTTGCAAAAAATAGTTTCAGAAGGAACCGTTCGAAAATTTTGTTGAAATCAGCAATATGTGCATCATACTCCACAGCAGTGCGACCTTCTTCATCTATGTTATGTACTCTTCCAAGTTCAATGAATACCTACGTTCAGTTTTCAGGCAAGTTGTTATTTTTCATTCATACATACAGTTCCGGTTCATTTTTCAATTGATTTTGATTGTTTTCAGGAGTTTGAAAGTTTCCGACCCCTTTGAAAGTGTTGAAAGGTGTAAAACAAATATAGATTGAAAATTTTGCAATCACAAAAAATTTTGAAAATCCCTACAATAGTTTCTCCGATATTCGACAATTTCCGAAAGACACCTTTTTTACGTTTTCAGTATTTAAACGAGCTGAAAAAGATGTCCTTCAAAAATAGGCAAATAGCTGGGAAGCTAGGACTTAAAACATTTTCTGTGAATGCGAACTTGACAGCCTAGATCCAGAATCTTGAGCATGATAAAAATCAACTGTAAAAAACACATTTTTTCTATCCTTACTGACGGGTGCTGTATGTATCGTATCTCTGAGAATCCGAAAAGAAACGAAATATCTCTGAAAATCCGAAAAAAATCAGATGATCCTCAACCAACTCCAATCGCCAAAGACTCCAATCAATCTACAGAGCCAATTATCATTGAGATGACAGCTCTTATATAATTCCAGAATGCACTCTTGCTGTACATGCACTAGCACCTATAATATAATGGTCCCCATACTGTCAAGTTTGAGCTCAGTTATCTAAATTCTTACGCAAGATATCAAAAAGTTGTTAATTGATAAATTGTTTATCATAATATCACCAACATTTTATCAATTGATAACTTTTTCACATTTCACACAGTAACCGAGATAATTAAGCGCAAAACTTTATGTAATTGAGCACAAAGTTAGATGTAAAAATGTATTGTTTTCTTGAATAAACTTTCGGAAATCAGGTGGTACTTTTCTGGTGCAAAAGAGGACTTTTCCAAGTTTTAGCAGCAAATGATTTGCAGAAAACGTTCGGATTTCCAAATTGAATACAGTTTAATACCATAAAACGTGCTGAAAACATAGCGCAGGGAAAAAACAAAAAAAAATGAAATGACTCACTATATGTCGGAGGGAATGATGAAATTTCAAATATGCAAGATTTGATACTCTATTGTTTTTCAAAAAATAAAATCAATTTTCTTTGATTCCATAATATTGATTTTTCCTAACTTCAACTTTTTCTTTTTCTTAAAAACACTTATTATCAATTTTTTGGCAATTCACAGGAAAAATCCCATAACAGAAATTATAGATATGGCTCGAGAATGCCACATAGGCTGTACACTTGAGCATTTTATACTATAGAAAAAAATAAAGGAAAATGACATAAAGGTCATGCTATGTTTTTCAATACGCAGAGACAGTATGGGACACATTTTTGAAACATCTGCCTATTACATTTTTTCGCGCTATATGGGTGGGTAATAAATATATTTCTGTCTACAAACTCATTGCAAATTATTCCACGATCATTCATTTTTCCCATTCATAAATTTCATTATTGTTTGATTAATGTTTTGAACAATGTAAGAACGTTCCTGAAAAAAAGTGGGTATATAATTTTATAGAATGGATTCCGATTTCTGGCATCAAATTATCGCTGTTGCCACTTTCCTAATCATTCTCGTTGGAATAGCTGGCAACATACTTTCTATTTGCATAAATTGGAATTCGAGCAGGTCACCTAGCACTTTGCTGGCATTTTCGCTTTCTGTGTGTGACCTTCTTCTCCTGATCATGGCCGTTCCTCTCTGCTGTCAATGGCTTTTACCGACCGGGTAAGTTCAAAGAGAGGGAAAGATTTGTGGTAGGCATTAGAAGACTGTTGAAGCATTTTAAAGAGAACCATGTAAAATAGAACTTATTGGATTTAAAGAAATTTGAAAATTTTCAGTATTTTATTCTCAAATTTTGGATTTTCGAAGTATCTCGATATTTCCCAAACTCAGAATACTTTGAGTTTCCGGTATAGAGTATTTGGAATTTTTTGAGTTTTCGAAAATCAAATTTTTGAATTCAATCCCACTAAAAACTGTCTAAATTTGGAATGAAACAAAAAAATCAAACAAAAATCACATAAATTCTGTGAATTGCCGGAAGTCAAACAAGTACCGTAACCGAAAATTTTCGATATGCAGGATTTAATTTCCATTTCAAAGTTTTTGTTTTCTTACCCCTGATTCCAGTTTATGAGTATTATCAAAAATACAAACTGAGAATGATAAATAATCTGTTAAATAGAACAAAGTTATGTACTATCTCTTCGAGCTCAGTTATCCTTATTTCTTTGAGAGATTTGGAAAATAAGTTAACTGATAAAATTTTGGTGATATAATGATAAACATTTTATCAGTTGACCTTTTTTGATATCACTTATAGAAATTCAGATAATTGACCTCAAAAATGAAAGTGATGTTCTGCCAGAGCGTATACGGTAAAACTAACATTTCAGGGACATTGAAAACTGGAACATACTCGCCATGGCTACCAAATATGCATATCCAATGCAGAGTTTGCTGAAAACCATGAGCTTATGCATTGGATTGGCAATGACGGTGGAACGTTGGGTTGCAGTTTGTAAACCGCTCGAAGTATGTTTTTTTGAATTCTACAATTTAATAAAAATTATTTTGAAGGCTCTAGTTCGATGCACCCAAAAGGTTTCAATCAGAATGTTGAAAATCATTGTAATTTGTTCGGTGTTTTTCAACTCCCCCAAATTTTTTGAGCTTGAGCCAGGAATTTTAAGTGCCACGGGAAATTTGTGGTACTTCTTTTTGTACCATGTTCTGATGTCCCTACTATTCGATTATATGGTCCCCTTTGTGGTGATGGCTCGGCTCAACTATCAATCGATTCTGGAGTTAAGAGAATCCCAGCAACGTGCGGAATCACTTACAACTTCGGTATGTACAGTATTGGAAAATAAGATATTCAAAACCCCGTTTTTCTGAAAGTGATCAAAATCAACTGGTGTGAAAAACAGAAGTTCGATTAGCTTATTGTCCAGAGATGTGTTTTTCGTTTTTTGCTCTTCGAAAGTTAACATACATACCATTTGCAGAAAATTGACTATGGAAAAGCTATCCGAATGCTTTGGGTCGTCACGTTATTTTTCGCAGCTTGCCATGTATTCGGTGCTGCGTTGAGGATTGCAGAATCTTTTGTAGATCAAAAAGTAAGATTGGACTTTTCAGAACTTCCAACATACTCAAATTTCAGAATGAGTTGTTCAAGCTGGCTGCTGAGGTTAGCCAAATGTGCATCCTGTTCTACAGCTCCGCACTGTTTTTTATTTATTGGTATTTCTCTTCATTCTACCAAGAACGACTGCGACTTCTCTTCAAACAGTTAGAATTTGATTCTAATGAAATTTAAAATGTTTTCGAAGTTTTCAGAAAGCCGGGAAACTACTTCGAGGAAAAATGGGTCAACCTATTCCGCCGATCGGGAACTACGGCTGCCAATTTTTATATAGAGCTGGATGAGGTTTGTATTTTTTAACATTTTTATTCATTGAAATACAATACGGATTTCACCAAAATTCAGTTTGAATTTTTATTTCCAATTACCATACTTCCTCTATTAAAGCTATCCCAATCCATCAACTTTGAGCTCAGTCGCGATCAAAGTGAAAATTCCGAACCTTTCTAGTTTTATCTCAATTCCTATGCATTTGGTGATATTATAATGATAAATACTTTATCTGTTGGCAAAGCATTCATATTTTTTGAAGAAATTGAGATAATTGAACTCAAAGTTAATGGTTTGGGTAGACTGCTAGTAGAAGGAATACGGTAAAATGCCCTATTACCTTCAAACTTTGAAGAATTTTCTTTTTTCCAGAGAGCCACATCGCAAAGTCAAACTTCTGAAGCCACAAATATCTTTTCATCATGATCTTCTACTTTTCTAGTACCTGTAATTTGTATTCACTTCCCACTATTTTTATGATACTGCATAATTTCTTCGATCCCCAATTCCCGGTGCTTTCTAATCGTTCTCTTTTTTTCCCGAAAAATTCTTTTTTTTTCAGAGAAAAAAAACAGTAATGTGACTCATTGTTTTGGATCTCATAGTCTTTTTAATTTCTGTTTCGAAATTGATTGGATTTTTGTAGGAAATGTATAAACAATTTGATGAAATCACGTCTGCAATATGACTCAATAGAAATTGCGGTTCTGATAGGGACAATTACATTTGACCTTCTAAAAATGAGAAATTCAAAAAATTACCGTATTTTCCTATAGTAGAAGCCACCTGAGCCATCCACTTGGAGCTCAATTATCTCGATTCTTGGGGAAGATATCAAAATTTTGTCAACTTATCAAAAGGTGGTGATATTATAACAAACAATTTATCAGTTGAGAACTTTCAGATATCTCTTGCAGAAATCGAGATAATTAACCTCAAAGTTGACGAATTCGGCAGGTTTCTGTTAGAGGTAATACGGTAGATCCATCAGCTGCGATGGCATCTGAATCCCATGGATAACCTCTGATAGCAGCTCCAAAAAGATGAATTTGGTTGCTCTCTCTTTCTCTCTCTATCTCGATTAGTCTGTATTCATCAAAATTTCTTGGTCCCCATCGCTCTTTCGCCTGCAAATTGTTCCTCCCTCGTGCCTTGCAAATTTTCTCTAAGCAATTGAGTGACTAATTTTTTGTTTGTCTTTCATTCAGATTTTTGTAGATCACTGTTTTTTCTGATTTTTCATTTCTCATATATTTTTTTCTCTTCTTTATTGAAGCATGCTTTCCGGAATACGGTTCAGAACCTGTGATGGAGAGGCGCTCACACTGTCAACGTTAAGCTCTATTATCTCGGTTCTTTCGAGAACTATTGAGAATGTTCAACTGACAAAATCTACATGATGTTATGATAAACAATCTATTAATCGACAACTTTTTAACACCTTTTACAGAAACCGAGATAAATTGGCTTGAAGTTGAAAGTTAGGTTCTATCGGAGATTACCAAGGTATATGACTGCGAAGAAAATAGTCGACTTTGAATTTCTTCGAATAAATCTTGCTCCTTGAGCATTTTTGATGAAACTTTTTTACATTTCTAAGTTTTCCCCATAGTTCCCATCTCTAACACTATTTTTATGAAGCTTTTTTCCTGGCCAAACAGAAATTTTCTTATTGATCCGTTATTGACTCCGCCCCTTTTTCCTGGAATCTCTGCGTCTCTAAATATTCTTATTGTTTAGACACAATCTCGCTGATATACTGAATCATCCACAGAAAACAATTTGCGGTCCAATGGGACATTTTCTGTGAATTTGTTCACTACCGTACTCCGAAATTTGCATCATCTCATTTTTTGAACTGTTTTCTTAGTTTTAATCTAGGCTTTTTTCATTATTTTTTTTTTCCGATCACACTCTTATCACTTTCTAAAATCTATTTTTTTTTCAGAAGTCGGGTCATTGTCGTCGTCTCATCGTTGTCGCCTTCATCAGGATCGTCAGGATTGTCTTTGAGCTTGTCTCCAAGATCGTCTTCAGAGCTTTCGAAAGGATCATCTGTAAGTTTTGAAGTTGGTTTTACTCTGTAAAAGCAAGCAGAAGTTGAGCGTAACATTGATTGAAACTTCATAGACAGTATTGAAACTTTCTTGATAGTAATATCAAAGCTGTGGAAGAGGAAAGATTGTGGGCGTGTACAATAAATCTAGTAACCACAACAACCGGAACCTGAAATTTCCGCCTTTTCTCGATTACTATATATTTTCCACGATTCTTGTGTTTGAAACCTCCTAATAAGTCGAATAAATAACTTATTATTGAATCTAAAAACGGTCGATAATCAAGAAAAAAACGAAAAGAAAACAATTTTTGCTAACTACGGTAACTAGGCCGTAGACGAGGCCACCCTCTCTTCCACAGCTCCAAGTTTTTGCACACTCTTCATTTTTTTCAATCCAATATTTTTCAGAATTTGGTCCTTCAAGAGTCTTCGTCCACAACTTCTTCAAGATCTTCAGGATTGTCTTCAAGATACTGTTCAGGATCGTCTTCAGTGCTTCCAAAGAAATTCTCTGTAAGTTATGAATTTGATTATACTCGGTAAATGCGGGAAACTTTTTCGCTAACTACGGTAACTAGGCCATCTTCCACAGCTCCGGTTTTTGCATAACGGCATAATAGGGTTTTTCACATTCCCTCGTTTTCTTTCTCATCAGTCTCCGATTATTTTATTCTTTAAAAAAGTTTTCCAGAATTTGTCTCTACTGGCTTAGCTAGAGTCATCTTCAAGGACCATTTTCTCCTTTCTTCTCATCGTCTGGATCGTCGTTGCTTCCCAACTGATCATTGGTAAGTTGTGAACTCAATTATACTTAGTAAATGTGAGCGACTTCTGGGCAAATGTGGGCAACTGTTTGGGCAAAAACTTCTTGGCAATTTTCGGAAAAATCAGAATTTCGGTAATTCTAAAATATGGTCAAAATCAAAGTTAAGAATCGAATTTTAGCTAATTTTTTCAAATATTGTTAAAATATTTTCAGTATTTTTTCACGGTTTTTTAGTTTTTCAAAGATGGGGGACATGAAAAAAGTAATTTTCTCAAAATTCTGTTTCTATACGCCCCTCGAGGAGTTAACTTGTGGGGCAGGCATTGGTGGTGCGGCGCCGCTACCGACTGCGCCACACGTGCGAATCTGGAGGCGTGGCGCACAGAGGCAAATTTTTACTTTTTTAACAGTTTTGCTTTTTGACACTATTTTTCACCTTCTTTCTATATACACTTTTTTTCTATATACACTTTTTTTGCACTCACCACTGAAATGTATTTTATGATTTCCATTGCTTTTCGTATTCTCCAGGATCACAATTAAAGGTTAGTGGAATCGACTCAGTCGAACTAAAAAAATGAGAAGCTATTGGTGAGCATAGAAAATGATGAGATTTTTCAGTTTCATATCAAGAGATGGAATATCAGATGGCAAAAGAACGAATGTGCGGTATCACATCAAAAGTATCCCGCATAGGAGGTTAGGTTTTTTCCTGAATTTAAGCTAAGATTTTAAACCTCCAAGGAAGCGGAGCGATCAGCTAATAAATGAAGTCAACAATGGTGACATGAGTGCCCAGCTCAACTTATGTATGTGAAAATGAAAAAATGCGCAACTCGGAGCTGCAGATAAATGTTTTTCGCCAAATTGTTTCCATTGTATTAGGTTGGGGGGAAAGTNTTTGTCACTTTTTGAATAGTTTATTTTGTTATTTAAAAATAACCGAATAATTAATTATATTGTCCATCATTATCAACAACATGTCTCCAACGTTCCCTCAATTTATGGATTCCATTGCGGTAGAATCCAGCCGGGCGTGAGGCAAAGTATTGTTTGAGTGCCGCTTCGACCGCTCCACGGGAATTGAAGCTTCTTCCTTCGAAGGCACGTGTCATATCGCCAAATAACCAATAGTCGGAAGGAGCAAGATCAGGAGAATACGGGGGGTGAGGGAGAACATTCCATCCATATCCCATCAGCTCCTGCTTCACTTGTTTCGAAACATGTGGGCGAGCGTTATCATGTTGATAGTACACTTTCTTGTCTTTCAGGGCCGAACGGTCGACTGCTTTCTTGAGGTTTCGTAGTTGAGTAGTGTAGAGGTCTCCAGTTATTGTTTTGCCCTCGGGCAGAAGTTCCCAGTAGATGGGGCCGTCCACTCCCCACCACACAGAGAGCATAACTTTTTTCGGATGAAGGTCGGGTTTTGGGACATCCTGTGGGCTCTCTCCTTCTCCAACCCACTGGGATTTCCTGTGGTGATTATCGTAGAAGACCCACTTCTCATCTCCGGTTATTAGCCGGTCCAGCCATCGATCGCCCGCGTGGAGAGTGAGAAGAGTAATCGAATCGTCGACTCGGCGGTCAAGGTTGGCTTGAGTCAGGTGATGAGGTATGAATCGACCAAAAAGTTTTCTCATTCCAAGAGACTTCAAACCTTCAAGGACTGTGCTATGGTGAACTCCGAATGTGACAGCTAGTTCACGGCTAGATTGAAATGGATCCGATTGCAATGCGTGCTTCAGCTTGTCCAAATCCAACTCACGGGGTCTCCCAGAGCGATCCTTTTCATCGAGCGAGAAGTCATCTTTTTCGAAACGATGGAACCAATTGCGAATAGTATTGTAGTGAGGGGCATGTGTGTTGTACACATTCTTCAAGAAAGTTTCCGAATCCTTCATCGTGGTGTGAGATAGGAAGAGGTAAATCAAAACATGTCTGATGTGAATAGCAGTGGGAACAAACATATCGTTTCAATTACAGATGAGGAGCAGGGAAGGAGATGGGGACTTGTTTATATGGAAGGTTCTTATCACCTTGTTATTCACTAGAGTCGATATCATACACAGCCTCCATATACGAGAACAGTGATTAAACAAACAGAGTGACAAAGACTTTCCCGCCAACCTAATACAACATGTTTCTTACCAACTTCTGTTTTTTTGTTCAATTTCTGTTTTAAAATGAACTGTTTAAGCAATCTAGCAAATGTTGACCAGTTTCGAGCTATCTAAAGTGGGCTCTATAAAGTAGTTGACAGAAATTCCTAAAAATGAGCATCTTATCCGCTATCAAGACTTCAAAATTGCCCAGAGTTAGGGAAAAGGGTGCCCACATTTACTGAGTAGATTTTGATAAGAAAATACTGAATTTTTGATTAGAAGTATTGAATACCCGGCTTAATCTTCTTTTCAACATCGCTTTTCTCCAGAACATGAATCCCGAAAAGAAGAAATCTACCAGGCCCTCCGGACCACCACCTCCATCCCCTGGACCATCGTCTACATCGGATAGGCCCACGGGACCAACGCCTCCGTCGCTTAGGCCCACTGGACCACCGCCATCATCCACTGGACCATTGCCTCCGTTGGCTCGTCCCACGGGACCACCGCCATCGCCCACTGGGCCACCGTGTCCATCGACTAGGCCCGCCGAAGCACCGCCATCACCCACTGGACCACCATCGCCATCTCCATCGACTAGGCCCACCGAAGCACCGCCAGCCCCTCCAACGACAGCTCACTATCCAAGTTCAGTCCCACCGCTAGCCCCTTTGACATCAGCACCACCACAATCAACTCCAGCTCCACTCTCGATGTCTGCCCCTCCTCCTCCTGGACCTCCACCTCCCGCACTCTCCCAGCCACCGAGAATGAGGGATCCTCTGAAAGACTTGAAAATGAAGAAAAACGAAACACCGCGTGCCCGATTTTCAAGTCCGAATCTGAGTACTACAAAATACGATTTTCGAAATGAGCTCGAGGCACGATTGAAGGAGAAAGGGATTTTTTGCCCAAACGATGTGTCAGAAGAAAAAGAGGAAAAAGAAAAAGAAGGATCATCAGAAAAAGAAGTGGTCAAAGACGTTTCACAGAAGACGTCTACGGTCGTAGTGGTGCCGGGTACCATTCCCACTGCACCACCTCCACCACCTCCCTCGGATTTGCAAAACATCAGAAGGATTCCGAAAAGGTGGTCAACGCCGGTCCCCTCCTCGTCGTCGGCAGTTACAAAGCCACCAGCTCCATCAGCCAATCTTATGGCAGAACTGACAGCAATGATTGAGAAAAGAGCATTGAAAGAATTGCGGGAAGAAGGACAATCGCCTTGCTCATCATCGGCCGTTACGGATCCAGCGGTGACAATCAAACTCCCACCAGTGCCACCACAATCACGGAAACCCAAACTCAAGTTTTCTTTCCTTTCTTCCTTGAATGAGGAGAAAATAGAAAGTTCTTCGAGTTCTGGAATAACGGAGCAGCCTTCTACCTCTGGAACCCTAGCCGAAGCTGTAGTAAGATCTAATTTTTACAAGATTCAATCAACTTACATTGTATTTCAGACAACGACACGTGTCGAAGAGTACACCGTCGTTGTTGAAGAAGAGACAACAAGAAGGGTCCGGCCAATTCCACCACCAAAGCCAGCAGCACTGAAGAAGCCACCACCAAAAAAAGAAGATGAGAATTCGAATGGAAATGAGAGCTGAAGCTGAAAAAAATTTCGATTTGTATTTATTTTCATCCTTTGTCTCTTCCTCTCTATCTCCCACTTTTTCCATTTTTTGTCACATAGGTCCCCATTTTCTCAAGAAGTCACAACTTATTTCAGTTCTCACCTCAATTGATTCTAGAAGACTTTGTTTCATTCCTAGATGCTACATTTCTTCTTTCTTCTTTCCCTCATTCCAAAATCACAAACTATGATTTCTAATTGAAAAAAAAACTCAATGAAAAAACTTACTTTTTTTCAATATATTTTATATCCAAAAGGCTAATAGTTCTATACTATTCTGATATTTATCTTCCTTTTTATATCAATATTTCAGATATTTCAGGGTGCTTGCAGAATTTTTTCAACTGGATTTTTTAAGTATGTTTTTCAAAAGATTATCTAGACTAGTTCTCTTGTAACATTAACTGATCTTGCTATTTAAGAAATTCAATAAATGGCATTACAGTTTACTCTCCTTCCGGCTTAATCAAAACTGGACTACGATGTCATCTCGATCACACCCGACGGACCAATCAAGCTGATTTGGGAAAAAAGAAATTACGACAGAAATTATGACAGTCCAATGGTTCTCGTTCAGTAAGTTCACAATTTTGGCTGCTCAAATGACAATTTCTAGTTTGGTTTTTGGATTACCGTATCTCCTCCAATAGAAGCCCTACTAACCTTTAACTTTAAGCTCAACTATCTCGATTCCCTTGGAAGATATCAAAATGTTGTCAACTAATACATTATTTATCATAATATCACCAAAATTTTATCAGTTGACGAATTTTTTATATCTATTACAAAAATCGAAATACTTGAGCTTAAAGTTGATGACATGAGTGGGCTTCTAATAGAGGGAGTACGGTATGTTACGCTTGCACAAGCTAATTTTTCAGTTTTTCTGTTTTTGTTACGCATTTTTAATAGACTAAAATGAACAGTACCTTTCAGTGGTCCAATTCGAACTTGTACATCTCATAATTGCAAATTTTCTTCGTTCTCTTCGTTCTTCAGCCACTAAATCAATTTAAAGGCTCTCGGATTCTACCTGTAAGCAAGAAACGTTCAACGGAGAGTACCATAACATTCCGGCAATGAACTAACCGTCAATTTTTCAAATCATTTCAAACTGGGCTATAGATGAATTCATTGAGGAGCCAAAAAACTGCATCGATTGCTGTGAAGATAGCTCATTGAGTGACATTTTGAACCTAAAGATGCCCCATCCTCACATTCACATTAGCGACATGCATCTCAAAATATTTCTTTCTGGTAAATCCTGCATTTCCTTTTTGAGCAATAGACAGTTTTCAGCTCAAGAATACATCTGAATGAATTCCGACAACCGCCATTATGTCGTATTCAATCGAAGGAAAGTGGTCAACTCAGACTTCGAAAATCCGAAATAAAGTTCATCGAAACAAAAAACAGTCAATGAACTCTTGATATGGAACTTGGAGCTAGTTGTGATCACATCATTGACTTTGTCTTTTTCAATCCGAAGAAAATCATAAGAGCAGTTTGTGTAACATAGGTTCAAGCGAAAAGCAGTGAACGAAATGAATTCTCGATATTGAACATGGAACTCGTTGTGATCTTTTCATCGACATTGTTGAGATATGATTGTTCTCGTTATCTGAAACTTTTGAGAAATAGTCGTCAATTTTTATTACATTCAAACTTACAATAATTACAGATTGGTACGCCATCTCCACATAAGGTCCTGTTTGTCAAAGACTGTAGTGGCACCTCTATTGGTATCGATTTTGTAGATTCGTGTGGTTCAATGTTGTGGTATATGCTTCGCATTTATCGTGTCATCCGAGACGCTCATCGTTTGGAAAATTTCTACTATCGAAGTTGCATATCTCACAATCGCGAATTACATTCTTTCACTTCGTTCTTCTGCCAAGAAGTCATTTTCAAGTCCTTCTGATTCCACCTGTAAACAAGAAGCGTCAAACGGAGAGATATTGTTCAGTCAATTAACTAACCAGACTATTTAAAGACTCGACACTGGGCTGTAGATCATTGTACCGTGACGTTGTTAGGCTTGTTGACCAGCGAGTGTAGCAGTTTCTGAGCTATGCGCACACCTTCTCCCGATGAGCTCACACATCTATTTCACGTTGGAGTCGTTCTTAATTCCTGCGTTGGCGTTCACGATCCTTAGCTTCCCTTCTCAAATACTCGGCAAAGGTTTCCAGCTCCTCTTGGCGTTTCTGCTATGCGCGGATTAGTTTCTGCTTACATTAGCGATGTAAGCCAAACAAGCCTCTTTGTCTCGTCGCAATTGCTTTTCTTATTGTCTACCTTTTGCATCTGCTCCTCAAGATTCTCAGCTCCGCACAAGCAAGACGTTCCTGGTGCTCTTTCTATCCTGATGTTCATGAATCTCACGTGGGCATTTCTAATGATCAATCATTTACTGTTGGTGTGCAAGATTTTTATGCATTTGCTCCTCTATGATATAATAATTTTAAAGCACGAAATGTATCCCATGACCCTTCTTAAACCTGAAAACAAAGAAATTTTGATAAAATGTTCCCAAAAATCCAATTTTCTCTCAAAAAATGACTCTTAAAATTTTTTTGCCTCCAAAATCCGGGCCAGAGAAATTTCCTCCACCGGCCCCGCCCGGCCCGGCCCGCGACATGTATGGAAAAACAGAATCCGGCAATGACCAGAAGAAATAGGCAGGCGATCGATCCGGCTCCACTCAAAGTTCGGGTCTCTATGGTTCTGTTGATAGATTTTCGTTTCCCATTTTTGGCCTTTTGGAATGTAAGACGACCATCACAACGGAGCATCAATGGGAAGACTGTCCAAATGAGCTTGTGATGGGGTCGTGGAATGTAGATAGCCGCTTTTCCAGCTAGACACATGATGAATGTCGATAGTAAGTAGTGAGAAGAGCATTCGGAAACCTGGAAAAGAAGGTGATTTCAATTAAAAACCATTATTTGAAATAAAACTTACATCAACCTTTATAATCATCTCCTTAAATGAGCATGGAGCTTCAATGATCACGCAACAGAGTCCCTTGATAGCTCCAACTCAGTATTCCGAGAGTGATGGATTGTTAGGAGTCTTGTTTGGACTGTAATTCGCCAACTCGTTGATACGCACAACGTTTCGGCCATGCTGTCGTGTATATCGTAAAAGCCGATGGAACTCTACATATAACCGATCATTAGCCACCGGTGGCTGGATATGTGGTTGCTGAGCCGGTGGAACTTCTTGATATCCAGGTGGATTCTGAGTAGAGCTCTGTTTATAGCTTAATGGCTGTGCTAGTGGTTGTTCTTCGCTGCTTGTTGCTGCTGCTGTTTTATCGTTTGTTTCTGCTGGCTGAGCCTTTTCTTATGCTCAACCATTGCACAATGACGTTTTTGAGTTTGTCGAGCAGCGAGGGCAGCAGTTTCGTGAGAGTGACAGCGGTAGACGAACGATGGGTCATGATGGTGATTGATCTAGGGTTCGGCGCAGAAGTGCGGTCGGTCAGAAAAAACTGAAAATCCTTGTTTTGTTGAAAAAGATTCTTTGGAAGTACTCACGATTCATCGGAGATGAATTATGTGGTGATGGAGCATGCATGGTTGGATTCAAGCCTTTGATTCCAGGCTTTCCGTGATGCATGCCAAGATGTATGGTGCGTTTTGCGTGTTTGAGAATCAACGAATTGAGAATGTTGGCTTTGGTGTCATCATTAGATTCATTACTCATTGGCAGATTGGCATGCATTACATCATTATAGTTAGTTGAACCTCCACCAGATGTGTCTTCGATCCTAACTTTCCGTTCTTGCTCCTAACGGATTCGTATCTGGTCATCGATGATAGCTTCTTCGGCTCATCGGTTCTGCTCTGCTTCCTGTCAACGACGAGTCTCCTCCTTCTCTCATAAAATACGTTGTTCCTTTTTGTTCTTTACAAAATTAGGCTTCACGAGCTAGACGTTCCTGGTGATCGCTCCTGCTCACAAACCTGACGTTGGCGGTTTTGGTGATTGATTGTTTTCTGTTTCTGTGCAAGCGCATGCTTTCCAGGAGTGACAGAGGCAGTCGAACGATGTGTCATTGTAGTGATTGGTTTTGTGTTCGGAGCCGCAAATTGCGGTTGGTTGGAGAAATCTGAAAATTCCTTTTTTTTTTGAAAATTTGATTTGGAAAACTTACGATTCATCGAAGAGGTGCTGTATGATGGTGGAGCTTGCATTGTTGGATTCATTGTTGTGTTGACACTCCAGACATCATCGGTGGTAGTGTTGTGGCACCAGCGGCTTTAGAAGAAACCCCAGGTTGCAACATTGGAGCAAGAACTGGAGCAATATTCTCAGCTGCCACAGATGCGGCAACAGCAGCTACGAACCTCCACCAGATGTGCCAGCCTTGGTAGGTACAGAAGTTTTGGCAGCAGCAGCAATTCCAGCGTTGGCACCATCGTCGTTTGTGGTAAGTTCGGGTCTCTGTGGATGTGTTGATAGATTTTCGTTTCACACTTTTGGCCTTTTGAAATGGAAGATGACCGTCACAACGGAACATCAATGGGAAGACTTTCAAAATGAGCTTGTGACGGAGTCGTGGAATGTAGATAGTCGCTTTTCCAACCACACACATGATGAATGTCGATAGTGAGTGAGTAGAGCATTCGGAAGCCTGAAAAAGAAGGTTGTTTTAATTTAAAAACCATTATTTGAAATAAAACTTACAGTAATTTTCCATGTCATCTCCTTGAATGACCATGGAGCTTCAATGCTCAGGACCTGCTAATTCTTCATTTGGTTCTGCTGCTCTGTTGCAGCCCAACATTGCACAATGACGTCGTTGAGCTTGTTGAACAGTGACGGCAGCAGTTTAGCTAGCTATGCTCTCACGCTTGATATGTTCTTGCCACGGTTCTCCGCTTCTCCTTTCAAAAAACTCGTCTTCGATCCTAATTTTGCGTTTATGCTCCTAACGGATTTGTATTTGGTCATCGATGTTAGCTTCTACGGCTCATTGGTTCTGCTCTGCGACGTTCCTGGTGATCGCTCCTGCTCACAAACCTCACGTTGGCTGTTTCGATGATTGATTGTTTTCTGTTGCTGTGCAAGCACACGCTTTTCAGAAGTGACAGAGGCATCCAAACGATGGGTCATGATGGTCATTGGTTTTGTGTTCGGAGCCGCAAATTGCGGTTGGTCCGAGAAATCTAAAAATCATTTTTTTTGTTGAAAAATTTTCTTTGGAAAAACTTACAATTCATCGAAGAGGTGCTGTATGATGGTGGAGCTTGCATTGTTGGATTCATGTCACTTATTCCGAGATTCCTTCCTTGATTAATGCCGAGATGTTGTTTTTGTTGTGTTGCCGTCCAGACATCATTGATGAAGTTTATTAGCACCAGCGGCTGTAGCAGGTATACCAGGCTGTACGATTCGAGCAGAGCTGGAGCAATATTCCAAGCGTTTTTTATGAACAGCCTTGATAGTTGCAGAAATCTCGAAATCGGTACCTTCAGCGTTGGCATTGACACAAGGGTTAGTGCGTGTGCCTGTTGAACCTCCTGCAGCAGGTGCTCTGGAGTTTCGTTTCCTTCAACTATCTCTTCTCCGTATTGGCTCGCGCAGCTGGAGCAGCTAAGAATTGGAATTTTTTTAAAACTATTGATCAATGAACACTTACGCTCCTGGGTAGATGTTTACATCCCTTTATCGGAGTCTGTAGCAACATCGTTTTGTGTGAAAATGTCGTTTTCGGTCTGTTTATCTGTGTAATCATCAGTGTTTGTCTTGACGCTATCTTCTCTTCGGTTCCATCATGCATATGACTGTATGCGTTAATTTTGACTTCTTCCGAAAGATACGCGTAGTTTCCAGCCCTGATCTCTTCATTGGATCATCTTAGAAGACGGAATTCATAGCTGTTGCGAGTGTTCATCTTGTCGCTGTTGCGTCCATATGTTCGAGTATGTCGTAGCAAAGATTCATCTGTAAGAAATGAATTACAAAACATAGCAGTAGAAATTTCAAATTCACAGTTCTCTGATGGATAGATGACACTTATGATTGGCCCAACACCCGTTGAATTTTTTGTTCCTTGTGTTGACGTTGACGCTCCTTCGCTTTTCTTTTCAAAAGCTAGGCTCCGGTTGTAGCTTGGCGTTCCTGCTCCTCACAGATTCGCTTCTTCTCAGCGATGTAAGTTTCTTCATCTTGTCGCCTTTGCTTTTCTTCCTGTTGACCACCTTCTCTCGAAAAATGCGCTGTTCCTCTCTGCTTCTCACAAATCTCAGCTTCACAAGCATGACGTTCGTGGTGCTCCTCCATGATATACGGGCACGATCTTCGGAAGTGACGCGGCTGCCGATTGATATGTCATGGTGGTGATTGGTTCTGGGCTTGGGACAGCAAACTACGATTGGCTTGAGAAAACACATTTTGTTTTGAATTAATTTGCCGTGGAAAAACACATGATCCGGCTTCTGCGAGAACTGTTCCATCAGACCAAATTGGTTTATTGACTTCATCTCAATCAATGATGTCTCCGCTTTCAGTTGTGAGGCTTACAGTAGAATCTACGCTGAGAGGAGTTCCGTCGGACTTCACGATTAGGAAAATGGTATTTCCAGAATTGTCAGAGGGAAGAACTTCAGTTGTGTCTTCATCCAATGAAACAAGAACATAGTTTCCTTAATTGTCAGTTGAAAGCGGAAATCCATCCTGGGAACGCGGTTTGCCACCGGCATCGGTTGGAGTTGGGACTCCATCTAGTCCAAAATCAGCTCCAACAGCATGAATTTAAAGTGGGGTACCGTCGGGAACACGAACTGGAAAGCACCTGAAGAATAATAAAATCAGCTCTACAATCTTGTATTTTCGAGTTTCACTTTAGCGACTTCTGTTAAAAGTAGTACAACTAAATCTTTTCAAAATTCTTATCTGTATACCTAGATCAATTGCTTTTCCTCAGTCATCTTTACAATGATATCGGTGTTTTCGGTAATGATCTTCCCAGCTCGAATCTGTCCCAAGTGGAGTTCCATCTGATTTTGTGTTGACTACTGGGTTGGGAATAGTTTCTCCAGTTCATTTGAATATATAAATAAAATTCCCTTCATCATCCGTTGGTATTGGCAATCCGTTTCTATCGAGTGAGATTCCTCTAGCATCAGCAGGAATCGGTTCTCCATCTAGTCCTTAGACTGCTCCGGATGCATCAGTTGGAACTGGGTACTGCCTGGGCAACAACTTCTCTGGCTGGAAAAAAAGCAAAGTTTTCTGGTGCATCAGTTGATAATGGAGGTCCATCTTTGCCTTACAGGATTCTCCTAGCTTCAGGTACAATCGGTTCTCCATTTGCTCCTATGGCTGCTCCGGATGCATCAATTAAAACTGAGGTACAGTCTAGCCCATGCACATGACGGATTCGTTGGACATTGCTTGCTTCATCCGACAAGATTTGTGTGTAGACGTATACTCTGGATGCTTCAGTAGGTAGTATCTGGAACATGAATATATGATTTCAATTCGATTTGAAACAAAAAAAAACTCACTTATTCAACTGGACCCATTGGTTCCCCGCTCTTATCTTTTCACCATATTGGTTATTGTTAGATATGCAGTTTCCTGAGAAATCGGCCGCTAATGACTTTCAATTTGACTTCTCCCTGAAATATTAACATAATTAAAAAGATCACGAATAATTGTGTAAAAATGTTAGCAAGTTTCCTGTAGCTTTTAGACAGGAACAATATTTTTAAAGTAAACCCCAATTCATGAAAAACGCTTTCTGTAAATCATTTCGCATAAAAACAAAACAAAATCGATGAGTACAGGTTAACGAGGTCCACGGATATCAGGTGTGCATATTCAAAAAAAATGTGTTCAATAGGGCGCGTTTGCTCGTCTGTCATAAAGAGAGGGGACGCGCACAACGTGTATGTAGTCGTTGTGTGGTGGGTGGTGAGCATTGGATCATCGGGGAGTGCAGATGAAAAGGTCAGATTATGAAGGGATAGAGATATACAGAAGAGAGGGATAATGAAAAAGAGAACAGATGGAACATATGGAAAGGCGGGGTGGCGAGATGCACCAACCACCCTAACCCCCTCGTATAAATTTAATCGATCAATACGCTCTATGTAAATCTCTTGCGATTTCGATATGTGTTTCGCGAAATCGTGGTGGAAATGTTGGAAGTCGGAAAAATTGGAAAATGAATTTGGTGAATCGAACCTGCCTGATCGCAATTTCACTGCCTTCATGTTGATAATGCTTCTGAAAAAGGAAAACTGTAATAATTTTATTTCTTTCAGGAATGAATAAAGTTTGATATGGATCCGGCAATGACTGGTTTCCGACAATGATCATTGAATGAAGATTCCTTGTCATGAAGTCGCTTTCATCAAAATTCGATTTTGAGGATCAATTTGATAAAATTCGCCGAAATTTACTTCTACTCAATTTCTCAGAATGACTGTCATGGGATAAAGCCTGAAAGTGAGTTTTCGTTGTTATTGTTATTAAATTTCAAAGACGGAGTTCAAGCCAAAGATCACAGCTGAATAGTTTGATCAGAAATGTGGGATGTTCATATCAACGTAATTCTAATATCGCCATGAGAATTCTCTATATGACTGTCTCCTGAATGATTCACCGTACTTCCTCTGATAGAAGTCCATCCAAACTGTCAACTTTAAGCTAAATTATCTCGATTCTTGTCAGAGATATAAAAAATTTGCTAACTGATAAACCATTAGTAATATTACGATCAACATTTTATCTGTTGACAAATTTTTGATATCTTTCACAGAAATCGAGATGATTGAGCTTAAAGTGGACGGCTTTGGTGGGCTTTTATTGGAGGAAGTACGGTATATCCATTCGGTAATTTTTCTATTGAAGGCGAGAACGGCAGGAAAGTCAAATGTTTACCCTAGAAGACTTCAAAACATTCAACAGCTGACGACTTCTATCATGAAAATTTTCAGAAATCCATTTTCTATGTTTCCCATTTTTCTTCTGAGAACTGCTCCTTGGTTCCCAGTCGGCGAGAACTGAGAGAAATCATCAAAGAAACCGGCATGTATTTTTCCCAACCTGCCTGTGATGTCGCGACCTGCATAAAAAGATGATCATGCTTCTCAATTTCATTCATTTCTCCAAAATGCGATTTTTGACACTCCTGATCAGTCTTCTGGCAATCCTCGGAATGTCGTTGGCTTCTTCCCGACGCTCAGGGATCTCACAAGATTATAATGATGACTTCCTTGCCAGCCCAATGTTCAAGCGTCATGCTGGTGACTACAACTGCACCATTACTTTGTTACGTCATTTGGATGATGTGATGGATGTCATGAAAACTGATCGCGTCAAGTTGCCAGCTCTCGTTGTCAATGGAACAGGTATAGAAATCATCAAAAACGGTAGAAACTAGCTTTGTTTTTTCAGAGATGGACTTCTACTTCTACTCTAAGGATACGGTCAAAACTGTGAGAGCTGCCAAGGGTCTCAGTGCCAAAATGATTTCTGCTAAAGGGAAAAAATTCATAATGGAAGGAATCGCAATTTTCACCGAGTCTTCAGAGCACATGACCAACTCTTACCTCACCAAAATGATTCTGGAAAAGGTATAAAATTAGATGTATTCTTTATCTGAATCAATTTTTCAGGAAGCAACTAGCGTCAGTGGATTGAAAATCACCAAAATTGTCAAATGCACAGATGCACAATGCGACAAGCCCGAGAAGTTGATTTGATTGTTGTATTTTAATAAAGTTTCAAGCATTCAAAATTATTCTTGATTCCTAACTGAAAAAATACGGATCAGTACCATTTGAGTGATGGAATAAGAGCAGTACATAGATTTTTTTGATCATAAGAAGGGTTGTGAGATGATTGTGGGATAAAAAATGAGTCGTTGGCGGAGCCATCTCAAATTGTATTGAACCCTAAAAGAAACAAATTGTTACAGTTTTCCATTTTCTTCAGAATCACCATTGTCGGTGAAGTGAAATTGTGATTACGATGCACCAAATTCGTTTTCCTATTTTACATAATTTCTAACGTTTCCACCATCATTACGCGATAGTGCAAGAAGAAGAAGGCGCCATAGTGTGAACGAGAGGAAGAAGGCGATGTGGTGCACCCACTTTCGTGACCCCCCTTTTCATCTGTTCCATCTGAGCTCTTTTTCTTATCCCTCTCTTCTGTATATCTCTATCCCTTCATAACCGGGCCATCAGCTGCATCCCCACGACCACACACACGATGTGCCCCTCCTCCTTTCTTTATAGACAAACGAGCGAACGCGCTCCACTGAACACAATTATTCAAATATACATACCTCAGTTCGGTGGACATCATGGACCTGTGCTCATCGATTTTATTTGTTTTTGGGAAAACTTTCTGCGAAAAATGTACTACATATGTAAGAGATAATTATGATTTTCTGAAAACATGTTTTTCTCTAGTTCAAATACTACTGGAAACGTTCTGAAAAATCTTCTGTCATGATTAATGGTATTTTTTGCTCATCATTGTCATTGAAAATTCGTTAATTTTGGGAATATTTTAGAGAGCAGTCAGATGGAGCACAACAAGACACCGATTCTTCCGGAAATTTCATAGCTGATGATGAGAAGCTTATTGAAAATGATGAGGAAATGTGAGTTTTCTATATTTTGAATTAAATTGAATCTATCTCATTATGTTCCAGGTATTTTCCACTGACAACTCCAGAATCTTTTTGTATCCAGCTGCCAGACATGTTGGACAAGTATTGTCCACAGATGACTCTTGGAAGCCAATCTACCGAATCAGTAAACCAGACCTACCTACATGTCTGAAGAAGTTATAGGATCAGATGGAGAGCTGATTTCAACCGATGCCAGTGGCAATAAACTTTTCAAAGATGTATTCGCTCTTCCAACTGATGCTTCTCGAAAATATGCTTTTATCCAAACGGATGAAAACACTATCAAGACTCTGCCAACAGAAGCTGGTCCAGTCATTTACTCAATCCTCAACCCTGATGGAACGTCACTTGCAACTGATTCGTCTGGAGTGTTTGTTACAGAAGATGGGAATACCACAAAAAAGACAAAAATGATGAACCGATGGATAGGTAAGGTTTTAGGTTTTTACGTTGTACTACTTCCAACAAATTGAAACCGAAAATTGAAAGTTTATAGAGACAATTGTTATATTTTTCAGGTGCTTGTCAGTTCGTGGACCAGACGCCCCACTTCTTTCAACAATTGCTCTGGTGCTGTAATTGGACCAAATGGACACTAGATTCTAACGGATTCAAGTGGAAGACCACTGTTTCAGGGTCGATCCCCACTTCCAACTGAAGATTTTGGAAACTACTGAAGCTGTTTGAGGCTGAAGATGCTGCTCCAAACGTCAATAAAATGAAAACATCGACTCCAAAGCGTGAGTGTTCATTCCCCAATATCAAGGAAAAATCTCAATTTTTCAGCTGCTCCAGCAAGAGAAAACGAAATTCCGGTACCTCTAGGATATTCAACATCACACGCACTAACATCAGTGCCAATGCCTGCCGCTGTTATCAACACTTCTGCAGCTACCAAGGCTGGTAACACATCCGGCGGAGGCTCGAGTAACTATCATGCTGCTTTGAGTACCAATCAACCCTAATGAGTGATGGATCCAATGATGAGATCAAAACCAACGTTCGCATTTGGTGAATCGAAAACACAAGAAGCGAATTAGCTGTAAGTTTGAATCGAAAATTGATTGTAGTTGCTGTCAAGGAATGAATTCTTTCAAACCAACCATTTTCAGTCGCTGACGCCAACGCAACTGAGAATATTGCTTTAGCTCTTGCTGCAATCGTACGATTTGGTATTTTTGCTAAATCCGATGGTGCAACAACAACACCATCGATGATTTCTGGAGCTTGAAATGATCAATAACTGAATCCTGGAATTTGCGATATTATGCATGCTCCACCATCATGCAGCTCGTCTTCGACGAATTGTAAGTTTTTACAAAACAACTTTCTCAACAAAAAAAGGGTTTTCAGTTTTTGCTAAACAACCACTTTTTGTTGTTCCTGAAGAGTTTGCTTTTATATCAGATGAAATAATGCATTAAAAGCTTGCAGAGCAACGGAAAATGATTGGGAACGTCTTGCTCATGAACCTATAATTCGCAAGCAGACTGCAACTTGAACGTCGATGTGTCGAGAAGCAACAACTTATTCATCAAGCAAAAGCCACGAAACGAAGAAAGCCACGAAACCGCTTCCTTTAGCTTCTGTCGCTGATCCACCCACCGCATTTGCCTAAAAAGCAAATTTTGAGCTTGTCATTTCACCGAAACGGCCTAAAATAGATGCCACGGGGTACTGTAGCCGAAAATTCTCGACCATCGGTCCCTGATGAAGCATAAAATCTTTTTTATCTGTGAATGCCGCTTCCTTTAGCTTCTGTAGCTGATCCACCCACCGCATTTGCCTAAAAAGCAAATTTTGAGCTTGTCATTTCACCGAAACGGCCTAAAATAGATGCCACGGGGTACTGTAGCCGAAAATTCTCGACCATCGGTCCCTGATGAAACATAAAATCTTTTTTTATCTGTGAATGCCGCTTCCTTTAACTTCTGTAGCTGATCCACCCAACGCATTTACCTAAAAAGCAAATTTTGAGTTTGTCATTTCACCGAAACGGCCTAAAATAGATGCCACGGGGTACTAAAAATTCTCGAAATATGAACGGTACCGAAAATTCTCGAAATATGAACAAAAACGGAAACGTCAAATCAATTTCAGTATCAACAACAACGGCGAAATATCGAGCGGAACAATATTAGATAATTTGGAATACGATCAGATCACAACAAGCTTCAAGTTACTTATCGATAATTCATTTCGTTCACTGCTTTTCGGATGCAATGTACCTTATGATTGAAGAAGATGAAGATATTCATACTTGCTTCACGATGAATACAGTTGCTGAATCATTCTTTGAGATTGATGCGAGAAAAAGAATTGACGGTTAGTTTGCGGACTGAACAATATGATACTCTCCGTGAAACGTTTTCTGTTTACATATAGAATGAGACGCCCTTGAAGCTATTGTGGGACGTAAGGATGGAGGCATCGAAGTAAATCAGGACGATCTTGTTGTCTAATTTCGAGTTTTACCGCTGAGAGGAACTGTTCGATTCACAATATTCAAGTAAGAAATAAGAAGGACCGTCAGAAGTCAGAAAAATGTCTAGATTGTCACAAGAAATGCGGAGTCGGTAGAAATCGTTGTTATACCACAATTTAACAGTGGTTTGTGTTTGAATGTTCTACACTACATCGTGAATCAAAACAAATGGACGAGTGATGAACGTCTCAAATAACACAACGAGCTCAAAAGAGAACCTAGCATTGAGGTGAGGAAATTATGAAAATTGTCTTGTCATACTTTTTCCCCGACTACGAGCGATTTGAAACAGCACCTGAAAATTTATGATAATGACGTATTGCAATTAGATAAGATCGGAAGCGGCATAATTAAAAAATTTCATGAGAAGTTGATGTTTGTTGAATTTGATTTGTCGAATTTTTTATTGAAAAAGTCATAATTCCAGCCGTTCTTAGTCGGGGTAGCACGGTATTTGTAAAAAATGATACAAAACCGACAATAATTTCAGACAAGCCAGCTGAGGCTCCGCCAGTATCGCAACTCAGTCTTTGAAATCGTCGAAATGGCGTCGATTACACAGGAGAGAAAAATGAGAAAGAGGGCTTGAAGAAAAACGGAAGGCCCAAAGCGTATATAAATGTGAAGAAGACACGAGATTCGGATTCGGCCACCGAGCAGGCATAGAAAAAAGATAATCGAGTAGTCAGGGTGAGTATACATTGAGCGATTTTTCCCTAAACTTGACGTTTCAGAACGAAAGCCTCTAACGAACAACATCTGTCGTCATCCTCGTCTTCAGAAGAAGAACAACGACTACTACCACTTCTAGACACTTTGGATTCGGATTCAGCGGACAAATCGAACGTGGGTTCCAGGGATGATGATGTGCGAGCACGGATGGAATATATGAAGCAGTCAAACCAGCTGAACTTCCTGTTCTACATGGCACCACGATCTTTCAACACCGTCTACGGATCTTCCTCTCATAGTTCTTCAGTGAATCGCAACACGAGGATTGATAAGTGGTCAAATGAGTATAGATTGGAATGATTAATTACAATATTTCTAGTTTTGTCAATAACTCCAGTGTTTGTATTAGGTTGGCCGGAAAGTAACTGTCCATTTTTTGATTCGTGAATAACACAAAAGCAGGAGTTATCCAAGATTGACAGTATGCACCGTCGCGGTCCATGACATGTTGACAACATTCAGGCAACTTGTGGATACCATACCTTCAAAAGCCAGCTGGCTGCGACACAAAGCGGCCCAGGTCTTACTTGACTTACCATGGAACATAGATTCTCGAGTTATTTAATGAAACTCAATTCAGTCCTAAGACGCTTTGGATAGACGGCTCTTCACTTTCCTTAAACTCCAGACTTGACCCTTTTATTATTGGCTATTCGGAGATATTCAAAGACATCTGGAGGGAAAATAATTTTACACTGTCGATGAGAAAAAAAAAACGTCCGGGAAGGTATACTTTGATTCACGGCCAGCTGGCTTTTGGAGGTATGGTATCCACAAGTTTCCTGGATGTTGTCAACATGTCGTGGACCACGACGGTGCATCCTGTCAATCTTGGATGGTTCTTGTTTTTTGTTAATCACGAATAAAAAAATGGATAGTTACTTTCCGGCCAACCTAATATTTCACTTTTTTGTGTTTTTCTTTCATTCATTCTGATATTCGCACAGTTTTGCTGTTCTTTCTAGTGTCTAGTGTCCAGAAAAGTTTGTTTATTCATTTTTGAGCACCTAAATGTTTTTATAGATTGTTTGTGATACTTCAACTGAGCGGGGTCCTTATTTGCATTCTTTTGATAAATTACTTATTTATTCGTTCGTTTTTTTGTGTTACCTACACCTGCATCTCTGAAGACCGTTATTATCAACGGGTGACCGTTATATTCAACAAAATCTTTTTACTGCTGTACGTTTAGAGCACCGTTGCTAAATACAGTACTAATCAATAAGATATATAAAAACAAAGTTTCAGTTGATTTTCAAAGTAAAAAATTCCGATTTTTTGTTGAAAAGTTGTTCTTTAAGAGTCAGAAAGCATGGTCTAGAGCTCGAATGTCAAGATTTCGCACACTTTGAAAAATTTGTCAGTGTGTAAAACAGGCCGAAATGGAAAATTTCACATTTACAGAATTTTTTGTAAATTTTTAGTTTTCTAGCTACTTGCCGATTTCTGAAAAAATCTCTTGTTCTCATTTTCAGTACAAAAACGAGTCAAAAATAAGATATTTCAAAAATTGCAAAAAAATCTTTTAAAAACTAGAAATTATCCAAAAATCCTGTGAAAGCAAAGTTTTCAATCTAGGTTTGTTTTTCACCCTCAAAAGTTTTCAATGTGATCGGAAACTTGAGAGCAAAGCTCGAGATTCTTGAAAATAGGTCAAAATCAACTAAAAATACGTTTTGTGTATATTTTTGACCGGTCCTGTAGATAAAAAATGGGCGGGAAGTATAAAATTCCAAATTTTCAGAAAATGGAGCAGCAACACCAACAGGACGCTCCGGAGCACATGGTTCCGGTTCTCCTTGAGGATATTGCCGACACTACAACTGACACGATTCAGTTCAGCAAAATCTCGTTGGTTCGTGTCCAGCTCATCGCCGTTGTTGAATCAATCAAGATCAACGAGAAGGACAACGGAACGGCATACATCAATGCCTTCCACTTAAATGTGATCGGACGGGCCCAAATTGAAGCCAGCGAAATTTTCCACAGAATGGCCAAAAAATTCTATGAAAAGGTAGAAATTTTTTTTGTTATAAAAATTCAAAGCCATTAAACTTTCAGAACCATGCTGCACTGCCTGCCGCGCAAACATCGGGGATTGCCGTCCAACTGGGTATTGATAAAAAAATAGGAGACGTCTCCAGTTTCCCGATCGACCTGCTCGAGTCATCTGCATCTGTGGAGAACAACGGAGGCCAGTGGCCATCAGAAATCGAGGAGATGGCAGCTGGGTTGGTGACTGATGGGCCAGATGATGTCGAACTCAATGCGATGGAGCCGTTCGAAGAATATGAGGTTGTTGACGACTCTGTTGCTGGACCTAGCTATACCTGAAGCTGCAGAGGAACAAGAAGAAGAAGAAGTTGTACTCCATTTTTTTAAAATTTCTTTATTTCATTCCTCTGTTGAATAGCATTCCAAATTTTGAATAAAAATTTCACTACATAGAACGAACAATTTTTTCTGCTTACTTTAGGGGTTATCATCCTCTGGGAATTTCCTTATGAATATAATTTTTTCATTTTTCATTTTTTAGCTCAAGTGGAATGTAACGCATTTCTATGGACCATAGAAAACTGGACTTGGGTTTTGATGTCTGCAAAGGAAATAAAGATATGGTAACTTTTTTTTGAATTTCATATCAATATTTTAGAATCATTTCGATTGTCAACGAAGAACATGGTTTCTCCTACCGCCGGTGAAAGTCGTTTTGCAACGTGGAAAAGTGTAAAAAGTCTCACGAATACTTGTCTGAACACTGGACACGTTTAGGTGTTCACTTATAATTAGACAGTAGGTATGCCACATGTCACCACGTCGAAAACTTGTTTTCAGAGCCACCAATGGGAAGAAATGATCGTTGAGAGCATCGCTATCGGAAAACACTAGTCGTAAACATTCCCAGTTGGCAGACTGTAAATTCTACGCAGTATCTAACGAAATTTTTGGCATTTCTGTTCATCCAGTACCATGTGCTTCTGAGCGTATTGTTGACGATCTTGCGTCATTCTTTTGAAATTTGGAAATTTAAACTTACCGCCCATTTTTCATCAACAGCAACGCTCAATAAATTATACAGCAACGCATGTTTCTGTTGATTTATGGTCTTTTTTAAGAGTCTGGAGCTTGCCAGCGAAGTTTCCAATCATTTCAAAAATTTCGAAAGTGGCTAGATTGTGGCGAAAGTGGCTAGAAAGACAGCTAGATTGAAAACTTTGCATTCAATTAACTTTTGAGAAACCCTAGTCTTTCAGCTATTTGCCAATTTTGAAAATACCCATTTTTCAATGTTTTCAGTTCAAAAAGTGGAAAAATAAGGGTTAAATTGGCAAATATCCTTCGAGAAATTGGCGAATATCTGAAAAACTAAGAATTTTCGAGAAACTTCTGTGAATGTAAGCAAAGTTGTAAATCTCGGTCTGTTTTCCACATTTTAAAAATTTTCAAAGTGATCGGTAACTTGATAGTCAAGCTCCAGACTCATGAAAATTGTTTAAAATGTCCACAAATCCACAGAAAAACAAGTTTGTGTTTATCCTGTTGACCGGTATATCTTGGAATCGAAGAAGCCACGTAATTTTTTTTTTTGATTGAATCAATGAAAATGTTCTGGCATTTTTTGTGGAAAACTCAGAGGACTATCGAAAAACGAAACTTTATTGAAGTCCAAAAAGAAGTTCATACATAATAATTATTTTGAAAGATTAAAAATGACAACAGCAGCGTCTTCATCAACATAATCGACACTAATTTCAGCACTAATCCCACGAACATTTCTGATTATGTACTTGTTTGCTCCTCCGTCCTTTGTTACTGTTGATTTTAATCGTTTCAGCAAGACATCACAGTTTGGGATGATCTCCGGGGGCAAATAAATGGACAAATCCTTCAACCTTGGATTGGATCCCTTTATCCACAATTTGAAAAAAACGGTTCAAATCAATAATGGACATTTTATCATCCATTGTCATGATAACACAACTTTCAACGTTCCATGTAGAAATATCAACGAAGTTGGTTCGCTTGGACAGATCGCTTGGAAAGTATATCTCCAAAATTTTCAAATTTGCTATTCCGATGTGTTGAAGCGAAAGATGAAGAGGGAAACGATGCAGTTTCAGGTGTTGAACATCGGGAAGAAACGCTCTCAAAAGGTTTTGAGTGTTCAAAATGTCGCTCTCGTCCGGTTCATGTTTCAAGCAGTTTATACCGATGCATCGCAAATTTGGAAGAGTGTTCCGAAGACTTTGAATATCGAATTTAATTTTTCCAACATAAAAATCGACTTGAAAATCCATTGAAAACGAACGGAAATGTTGCATCCACTCTCCTAAATTCATTTTTCGGTTTGACATAATTGGCTCATAGTCTCTCTCTTCATTTCCTTCCAATACTCTCACACTGACAGGAACGTCATCCAAATTCGTAATCATTTCGTTGTTTCTGGACATTTCCAACGTGAACTTGATTGTACTGCCCTCGACGTGCATAAGTATCGCCGGTGACTCCTCAATTCTTATCTGCACAAACACAATCGGCAATCCAAGAGCCACAACCATAGCATGTGCATGTTTAGAACGAAACGAGTAGGAGATTCTGAAATACAAGCTCATTTCAACAAATACAAAACAATCAAGACACGTTCTCTGTAGAACTAAATTTTAAGACAAATGTCTGTAGATGAAAATGCGAACTAGTTTTTATGCATTATTGTTTTTTATTGGAAGAATATTACTAATTAGAACTGCTGCATGTGGTACAAAGTCAATATAAGTGAGTCATCTTTTTTTGCTTTTTTTGACCAACAATTGCAGAATATTCAACAGCAAACAAACATTTTCTGGTGTTAATTTGTACGCCGGTATCTAATTAAAAATTTTTTCCCGACGATAGGTTTTCAGTGATTTTCTTCAAAATTGGTAAAATGGAAATTTTCAGCAGGCAGGAAACGAGTTAGAATTTTTGTTTCAACAGAAAGATACTTGAAATAGCAAGAATAAAACATAATTACTATCTTAATGGAGAGGAATTTCCATTTTTTGTCTAAGATTGGTCACCATTCGGATAGTACCGAGCGGTTTAGATTCAAATGGACATTTTTATCTTGAAGTTGTCTTGGTATTCAATATATGGAATAGTAATGCAAAAAAAAAAAACGGTTTGAACTTTTCCTGTACAGCACTGATTTCTTTCTGACAGAGAATGCGTCTTAAGAAAATAAACTCACATTTCTTGGAGGTTCATAGTTTTCAGAACCTCGGAACTGACATCATCGGGAAGACTTTGGAGGGGGACTTCCTGATCGTCCATATCTGGTAGAAAGAATGAATCAATGGGCCAGAATGACTGAATATGAGAGCTGATAGTGGATGACAAACTGGATAAAATAGGAAATAAGACAATTGAGAGTCTAGACGCGCAACAAGCGCACCAATTTTTCCGGTCGTCTATGTCTCTGTGTTCTTTCCACTCTCTTTCATAGAGAACGCGCGCGCACACATTCAATCAGAGAAAGGGTCTCGCAACAAAAAGAGAAGAGGTTGTGTAGATTTACGAGCAATTAAGAATATTTTTTTGGTTCCACACAATTTTATGGATCCGGACACGATTTTTTTTCTGCAAAAAATATAATAATCAAGAGTGTGAAAAATAGTTAGTTTAAAGCCAGAAAAGGTTATATAACTGAAAGATCTGTCTACTGGGGAATTTCTCACGCAAATCTTCCGATTTCAGATGTATTTTGAAGTCAAAAAACTGCAAACTTGCCAACAGGAGCTGCTGGATATGAACTACAATGGTCATCACATCGTCATTTTCAATATGCAGAAACTCTGACAACGCTACGCAGCTACATTCCATTTGAATGGTAATTTTGAAGGCATATTTTATTATTCTAGAATAGAGAGCATCGGAATGGTGAATTTATTCAATCAGTAAGTTGATCTGCTTGATAAATAACGTTTTGTCAGTCACAAATATCGTGATGGCATTGAAAGGCATCATTGCCATCCGACATTTGTGGTTGACGATGTGATTTTTTTCAATTTGCAATTTTTTAAACTCGACGTTCCTTCCGTCCAAAAACCTTTAAAATTATCGATGCGTTTATGAATGATCGTGCGAGCCTTGAAAAATATTCAAACGAATACTACAACTGGATCAATCAACAATAGGAGTTCAGAGAGGGACGCTGAGGTGAAAATGGGTATTGCCGAATAAAAACTAATTTCACGTTTTGCCTGAAATCAGCAACTGCAACGGACACTGTGGAATATGCAACAACCAGATTCATGTCAATTTGCTGGACTTTGGTTTCAATAAACAGTGTCGTCTTCTTTTTCTTCTTCTTCTCCTTCTGCTTCTGTTTCTATCTCGATTTCAATCCTTTCAGCAATACATTCCAGTCTGGGATGATCTCTGCGCCCCAATCATTGTACAGTTCCTTTTATCAGGATATCAGCAACATTTTACTAGTTAGCCACTTTTTGATATCTTTCAAAAGAAATGAGATATATAGGCTCAAAGTGGACGATCCGGGTGTCGTTCTATTAGAGGTTTTACGGTAAATTCAAATGTTTTAAACATTCCGTTGTGTTGAAGGGAAAGATTCTTTTGAAGAGGGACACGATGCAGTCCCACTTTTTGAACATCGGAGAGAAAAGCTCTCAAAAGGTTTTGAGAGTTGAGAATGTCGCGCTCGTCCGGTTTAGCTCTTGAGCGGATTATATCAATGCTGTGCAGTTCTGGAAAAGCTTCCCGAAGGAAGCACGAATTTTATCTGCATCATCTGAAAAAAAAGAACGGATACCAAACAATACATAGTATTAACTTTGAAAAAATTATTTATTGATGAAATCATTTTTCATTGGTTTCGATTTGATAGAAATGGGAAAAAACAGTATTGTTGGTGTGAATGGATAAGTGATAGAAAAAAATGAAGAAAAAGTTATTTAGATTAGGCGAAGACTCTCCAGTGACGATCCTTCACCTCATTGCTGATGGATTTAAATAGAATGGCATCGATGTTTTTCTTTAGGGAATCGAGTCTGGAAAAAATTCATGAAAAACATTATTAAAAAAGTTCCGAAACAGTTATCTGATTATGGGAAGTTCTGTGAATGTGATATCAAAACAGTGCCTTACCCGATTCCGATCAATTTTTGATCTCAATCGCATTTTTAATTGACTGGAAGGAGTCAAATTATTTTGAATTTAACACTAGCATTGTCTTCGGAATGAAGAATTTGGATTTCAGCGCTAATATCACGATTATTTCGGATTGTGAAATACTTTGTTTCTTCTTCTTCTTCGAATTCTTTGTCAATGGCTTTTAATCCTTTCAACAAGACATTCCAGTCTGGAATGATTTCCGTCTCCCATTCAATAAACAATTCCTTCAACTTTGGATTGGATCCCTTAATCCACAGTTTGAAAAAACGATTCAAATCGACAAGCGACATTTGATCAGCCCTTTGAGAAATGAAACAACTTTCAACGTTGCACGTACAAAGATCGACGAATCTCAGATTTCTCTGATATTCTAAAAGCAACACTTTCACATTTGTCATTCCAATGTGTTGAAGCGAAAGATTTTCTTGGAGAGGGACACTATACAGTAGCAAAAGTTGAACATCGGGGAGAAAAGGTCTCAGAAAGTTTTGAGCTTCTAAAATGTCGTTCTCGTCGGGTTCATCTATCCAACAGGCTACACTGAGACTTCGCGCTTTTGGAAGAGTATCCCGGAAATTTTGAATGTCGAATTCGATTTATCCAACATCAAAATGAACATCAAAATTCATGTTTAGCGAGCCGAAATGTCGTATCCACTCTCTTAAAGTCATTCGTTGAGTTGAAATACAGCAATCTCAATGCAAATACAAAACTCTTAAGGCACTTTCTATGTAGAAATAAACTTCGAGCCAATTGTCTATTCTACAATAAAACTCGAAATAGTATTTATGAAGTGTTATGAAATGTGTTTAAAGCGGGCGCAATTTAAAAATAAACATGTATATTTGGATCAGACTCTCGGTATTGTCCAAACGTTAACCACCCATTTATTTTCAAATAATCTCAACTTTTTCACGGCAAAAAATTTTCTGTGATTTTTTAAACTAGTCCTTCGAGGTTCAATCTAATCACTATCTCCATCAAAAAACATTTTCAGTTTTTTTTTTAAATCTGTCACCGTTTGGACAGTACCGGGAGAGTCTTATCATCATGTACATTTTTTACTTTAACATTGCCTCGGCCTTCAACATATAAAACCACAATGCATAAAAAGTAGTTTGATTTTTGCTGCGCAGCACAATTTTTGTTCTAAAAGAGAATGCGCTTCAAGAAAATAAACTCACATTTCCTGGAGATCCATAGTTTTCAGAACCTCTGAACATAGATCATTGGGTAAGCGGTGGAGGGGGAATCTCTGACCGTTCATTTTTGATAGAAAAAAAATAAAGTAATCGAGTAGAATGACTGTATTAGAGAATATGAGAGAAGATAGTGGATGACAAACTGAATGAAATAGAAAATGAGAAAATCGAGTGTCTAGAGGGACTTATTGATTGGTTAGTCAATAAAAACGATTAATATTGACTGATCTGTCAATAAAAATGGGTCTCGAGTGGAAAATGCAGTTTGGGGGGAGGGGGTCGAATGCGAATAGGAGTGTATAGAGTAATGAAGTGTAAAGACCAGGGAAAAACGGTGACAGAAGACATGACAGGTTGTACTGGTTAAGGGAGACATTCTCATTCAATTCATGCAAATCAAGGCTCTTCATCTGAAATGAATGTGGTCTTTAGTGGTTTGATATATTACTGTTTTTTTTCTTTGTCTTCCCACGACACAGGGTCGTAATAAATTCCCAATTACAATAACAGTTAGTGGAAATTTGGTGTACAGTGCTCTATTTTGATTCAAATTTAGATATTCATAACCGTTAACAGTTAGTAATCAGGGGGACCAAAGAATTTGACCTCAAGCAAAATTCAGACTATGTTCAAGGGTATTTAGGGCATGCTTTTGAGTTGCCATGGACGCCTATCATAATTTCCTGTCTGGATAATGAAAATACCCGGCAGACAACTCCGTATTGCTATTCATTTGAAGCATATGGCAGTGGAAAGTCAATAAACGAAGTTGAAAGCATTGAAGGTCGATAAGGTGGCTTCATTACTATACAGACTTCCTGATTTGGAGATCTTCGTTGTATCGAACCATTTGAACGTTTCATAACTCTCAAAATTTGAACTGTTTTGCGTTTCGGACTTTCGAAAAAGAATGTCTACAAGAGGCAGAAAACAATTTGAATACATTTTCAGGGTTGAGTGCGAGCTTATCATGTTTTGGTTTTTGTTCTAGGCTCTTCTAGAGAGTCCAGAAGAATTTTTTTTCGTTTCGACTGCTTGATAAATCAAATGTTGTCAGTTCCAAATATCGTGATAGCATTACGAGCTTTCCTGCTATCCGACATCTGTGATGGACGACGGATTGAGTAGATTAATGAAAGAAGTTATGAATGTTGAGTTTTCTTTTAAGTGTTTTCTACTCGATGTTCCTTCCGTTTACTCCACTTCAAAATAAAGGTGTGTTAAACTAGTCGGCACAAAAATTATTTCCAACATCTGAAATGAAAAACAATACAATAACAATACATAATATGAGGGTGCGATGAATTCGAACTTTCCCGAAATCGAACTGTCCGAAATCGAACTCGTTCGAATTAGAACTGTCCCTTTTTCGAACACGCCCAGAACAGAACAAGAACAGAATCGAACTGCTACGAATTTGAACTATGCGGTGTCGAACTGTCCCGGATTGGAACTCTGTTAGCAACAGAGCGCGCTTGCATTACCTTTGAAAACTTCAAGTTTTCTCCAGAAAAAAAAATCATTTTTACAACAAAAAAAAGCATTTTTATTTGAATATAGTGAGGAAAAAACAATTTGAAAATAGAAAATGTGTGTTAAAAAAGAAAGAATTCATGACTTTTAAACAGAATGGGTGTCGGAGATGGCGTCTAATAAATTGAGACCAGTCAAAGGCATAATTGGCGGGATTGGCTGATGTATTAGCGTCTTGATGAGTCTCCCGTCCTTCAATGCGTTGGTGAGTTTTCTGTTTCGATTCACCTGAAGTGTAGTAAAAAATCAATTTAGGTGTTCAAGAGTAGAAACAGACCTGGAAATTCGGATTTAGTTTCAACTCATTCCAATCCATCTTTGTATGCTAACTTCACTACTAACTTCACTTCTGACAAAATCCGTGTCTCACTTTTGTTGTTGCTTTTTAACAGTGAACGTGTTGTTCATTCTGTCGAAATGATAAGCTGCATCACATCGAGCTCGTCTTTCTCTGGAAAAAATATTGTTTTATAGTAATGCTGCAATTTTTTACCGCCCGACACAGTAAAAAAGCTCTGTTCCATTTTTGTTCATTTTTTTGAATCGCATTGCATATCCTTGAACTTGGACGATCGGCTTGTTTTTACGAGGAGCCATTTTCTGTAAAAGTTTATATTTTCGAAACGGGAAGAGAAATCCGCAAAACATCCAAAATAAGTGAAAAAAGTTATTTTCTGTAGAAAACATGCAAAATTTGTTGACAAAAGTAATTTTTAAAAAACAAGCGCGCCTTGTTGCTAACAGTATTCCAATCCGGGACAGTTCGACACCGCACAGTTCGAATTTGTAGCAGTTCGATTCTGTTCTTGTTCTGTTCTGGGCGTGTTCGACAAAGGGACAGTTCTAATTTGAACGAGTTCGATTTCGGGAAAGTTCGAATTCATAGTACCCTCCATAATATCTGTTTAAAAAATCATTTATTAATGAAGTCGTTTTTTGTTGATCACAAATGGGTAGGGAATAAACCGGATTGTAAGTATGAATGCAAAATGGTCGATAAATTCAATAAAGAAGAAGTTTATTAGTTTTTGCAAAGTTAAGTTGTCCCATGGGAACGCCAAAAAGCTGGAGAAAATCTTTAATGAGGAGAACTCAGCAGAGGATGATATTTTTAAAAATCGCGAGTTTTCAATGAACAGTCTTCAATTCATATAGCAATGATGACCAAGAAAATAATATCAAAACTTTATAGAGGTCCAAAAATAATTTATTTCCAAGAATCAATCGGAATAGAATCGAAATAAAAATAATTATTTATTGATGAATTCATTTCTTCATTGATTTCGATTTGATAGGAATGAGAATAAAAATAAACAGTATTGGGCGTGTGTGTGTGTGTGTGTGTGCTGCAAATTAATCATTAGGAAAACTATCAAAAAAAATAATTATTTGATCATGTAGGATGCTAGAAGTTTTGTGAATGTGATATCAAAACAGTGTCTTACCAAATGCCGATCTATTTTTGATCTCAATCGGTTTTTAATTGACTGGATTGGGACAATTCATTTCGACACTAGCGGTGTCTTCGGAATGACAGACTTTGATTTCAGCGCAAATATCACGGCTATTTCGGATTGTGAAATATTTTGCTTCCTCTTCTTGATCTTCAATTTCTTTTTCTATTTTCAATCCTTTCAACAGGACATTCCAGTCTGGAATGATTTCCGTCTCCCATTCAATAAACAGTTCGTTCAACTTTGGATTGGATCCTTTAATCCACAGTTTGAAAAAACGATTCAAATCGACAAGCGACATTTGATCACCCTTTTTCGCGATGATGCATTTTTCAACGTTCCACGAACAAAGATCGACGAATCTCACATTGCTTTGATATTCTAAATACAACACTTCCAAATTTGCTATTCCGATGTGTTGAAGGGAAAGGTTTTCTTGAAGAGGGACACTGAGCAGTTCCAGGCATCGAATATTGGAGAGAAACGCTCTCAAAAGGTTTTGTGCGTTTATAATGTCGCTCTCGTCAGGTTCATCTTTCGAAAAGGTTATACTGATGCCTCGTAATTTTGGAAGAGTGTTCCGAATAGTTGGAATGCGAAATGTGACGAAATGTGTGTCTCCAACATGAAAATCAATTCCAAGATTCTCTTCAAATAAACTAAAGTGTCGGATCCACTCTACTAAATCCATTTGTTGATTAGAGATCGTTGATTCGAACTCTCTTGTTTCGCTTGAGTGTTTTACTTTTACACGGATAGGAAAATCATACAAATTCGTAATATTTTTGTTGTTTCTCTGCAGTTCCAACGTGAACTCGATAGAAGTGCCCTCGAATTGCAGAAGCATCACCGGTTGTTCCTCCATTGTCATATCAACATACAAAATCGGCAATTGAAGAGCCGTAACCATAGAAGTTGCTTTTTTTGAAAGGAATGAGTAATTAATTCTGAAATACAGCAATATCTAGACAACGAATACAAAACTCTTGAGGCACGTTCTCTTTAGAACTAAATTTCAAGCCAATTGTCTATTGTAAAGAAAAATTCAAGATAATATTCATGAAGTGTTATATGATATTTTGAAGAAGGAGACAATTTTAAAACAAACGTGTACATTTGGATCAGACTCTCGGTATTGTCAAAACGTTAACCAATTTTATTTATTTTCATAAAATTTATACTTTTTCATGGCGACAAATTTCTTGTGATTTTTTTAATTAGTCCTTCCAGGTCCAATCTAATTACTATCACCATCAAAAAACGTTTTCGGTTTTTGACTAAAATTGGTCACGGTTTGGACAGTACCGGGTGGGTCCGATCCAAATATTCTTTTTTTAATCTCAAGGTGGTTTCGGTCTTCAGTTTCGGTCAAATCTCAATGCGTAAAACCTGGTTGGAATTTGTCTGCACAACACTATTACCGGAAGAGTCTTATCATCATGTACATTTTTTACATTAACGTTGCCTCGGCCTTCAACATATAAAACAACAATGCATAAAAAATAGTTTGAATTTTCCTGCACAACACTATTTTTAGTTCAGGCAGAGAATCCGTTTTAAGAAAATAAACTCACATTTCATAGAGGTCCATAGTTCTGAGTACTTCCGAACAAAGATCTTTGGGTAAGCGGTGGAGAGGAAATTTCGGTCCGTTCATATTTAATAGAAGGAATAAATCAATCGACAAGAATAACTGTTATAGAGAATGTGAGAGAAGATAGTGTACGACAAGCTGGATGAAATAAAAAATGAGACAATAGATTGTCTAGAGGTTAGTAAAGACAGTTAATATTGACTGGCCAATCAATAAATATGGGTCTCGAGTGGAAAACGCGTATCTAATGCAGGAAGGGGGGGGGGGGGGTTGAATGCGAATAAGAGTGTAGAGAGTAACAAGGTGGTGGAAAAGCACTCCAGAAAAAAAAGAGATGGCAGAAGACATGACAGATTAATGAATACACTTGCGTGCGATGAGTATTGATAAGTGCTGTGTTTCAATTCTAATTTAGACATTTAGAACCGTAATTAGTTAGTAATCAGACAAACCAAAAAATCGCTCTTGGGCTGAAATTCAGGGTGTTGTTTTCAAGTTACCATTGACGTCTTACATAATAGTCTGTCTGGATAATAGAAAAGACCCGGCAGACAATTTTTCTCGAGTCTGGAAGAAATTCATGAGATTTATCATTAAAAAATTAGGCAAAAATTATCTGATTATGTGGAGAAGCCCGCATTTCTATGAATGTGATTACAATACAGTGTCTCACCCTATGTCGATCTATTTTTTCTTTCAGTTGCATTCGATACAAAATTGTCAGACATTACTTTTCATCTTGGAATCAAAATAATGCTGTAACGCACGTTCGAAGAAGCCATCGGTATTTTTTTGAGCGAAGCGAAAGTCATCGGAAATTAACTGAATATTCTGGCATATTATGTAGAGAACTCAGCAGAGGATGATAAAAAAAACACGAGGTTCCAATGAACAGTATTTATTTAGCAATGATGAACAAAAAATAATATCAAAAATTTGAAGAGATCCAAAAACAATTTACTTCCAAGAATCAATCGGAAAGAAGAAATACGACAGAAGCTTTGTCTCCATCATAGTGATCGATTTTAATTTCGGCACTAATCCCACGATTATTTCTGATAATGTAGAGTATTTCTTCCTCCAGTGCATATTTTACTATTCCTTTTAAACCTTTCAGCAAGACATTCCAGTCTGGGACAATCTCCGTGTTCCAATGAACGAAAAATTCCTTCAACTTTGGATTGGATTCCTTTGTCCACAGTTTGAAAAAACGATTCAAATCACGAAGCGAGACTTGATCATCCATTGTCGTGATAAAACAACTTTCAACGTTCCATGCAGCAACATCAACGAAATTCAGATTGTTTTGATAATATAACTGCAGTTCTTTCAAATTGATCATTCCGATGTGTTGGAGGATGAAATTCTTTTGAAGAGGGACACTATGCAGTTCCAAGTTTTGAGCATCGGAGAGAAAAGCTCTCAAAAAGTTTTGAGTGTTTAAAATGTCGTTCTCGTTCGGTTCATCTTTCGAACAGAATAGACTGATCAATTATAGTTTTGGAAGAGTGTTACGAACAGCTTGAATGTCGAATTCTGTGTTTCCAACATGAAAATCGATTTCAAGATTTACGGAAAATGAAAAAAAGTGTTTGATCCAGTCTCCTAAAAACATTTGTTGATTTGAAAGAGTTGATTCGAATTCACTTGTTCCTTTCACTTTCTTCATCTTTACACTGACAGGAAGCTCATTCAAATTAGTGATCTTTTTGTTGTTTCTGTGCATTTCTAATATGAACTCGATATAGCGGTTTTCGATTTGCAGACGTATCACCGCCGGTTCATCCATTCTCATCACTACATACGAAATATGTAATTGAAGAGCAGTAACCATAGAAGTTGCCTTTTTTGAAAGGAATGAGTAGAAAATTCTGAAATCAATCAAGCTCAATGTACCGGATACAAAACTTTTGAGAAGCATTCTCTGTAGAACTGAACTTCAGACTAATGGTCCAATGTAGACAAAGATTCAAAATAGTTTTCGTGTATTGATATTTCATATGTTGAACACCTGAACCAAAACTACATTTTTTACCTTAAAATTGTTTCGGTCTTCAACATACAAAATAGTGATGCATAAAAACTAGTTTGAATTGTTCTGCACAACACTATTTCTGGTTCCGACAGAGAATGCATCTTAAGAAAATAAACTCACATTTCATGGTGGTCCATAGTTTTCAGTACTTCTGAACAGAGATCATTGGGTAAGCGGTGGAGAGGAAATCTCTGACCGTTCATATTTGATAGGAAGAATAAAAAAAATAGACTAGAATTAAACTGTGGAGAAGATGAGGATAGAGTGGACGATAACCTGGACGGAGTAGGGAGTAAGACTGAGTGTCTAGAGGAGGGGAGGACCCTATTGATTGGTTAATCAATAAACACGGTCAATATTGATTGGTCAATCAATAAAGATGGGTCTCGAGTGGGAAACGCGTATCTAATGCGTGTTGGGTGTCGAATGCGAATGGAAATGTAGAGAGTAACAAATAGGCGGAAGGGATCTCCAGGTGAAAATGATGGCAGAACACGACACAATCCAAAGTTGAGGAGGACATTCTCATGAAATTCATGCAACTCCATGCAACTCTTCATCTTAATTGAATATGAGCTCTAGAGTTGCAGGAGACATGCCAGGTTGTACTGATTAAGAGAATAATTTGTTATTAAATCAATATTATGTATTGTTTAATATTTGGTTTTTTTTCAGATGTTGGAGATACAGTACCGTGCAAAAGGCTTTCCACTTTGTGGTTTTCAGACATAACTATCTTCAAAATAGAGCTAACGAGTCAAACTTTTTTGTAAAATGTAGCGAATCGCCCGAGAAAAATGATGCAAAAGTATTTTTTTCTTTAAAAAAATAAGAAAAAATTTTAACGGAAAAAATCACTTAGGATACAATTTTTGTGTATGATGTGGTTGTTCAAAGTGTCAACTGGAGATTTCCGACTTCTGGGCTTGTTTTACTATCGTTCCACAATTTCAATTTGTCAGTATTTGACTGTTTTCATGTTTTTATCGTTCATCAGGTGTTATCCTACAATATCTAATCCTTTTCCACTCGAAAAGATGTTTCTTCAAGCTCGAAACACTGACTTTATAAATTGTGAGACGAGCTAAACCCAGCGTCAGGTTCACTTCTAGCCATTCTGGTAGAGTCGGTTGAGTGAGTTCGGTGTTTTTTCTCATATATATATATCAATTCTACAGTTTAGTGGCATCCTGGAAAACATGATTTCCTTTTGCGGAATGCTAGTTCCTGACTCCCGTGATTCGTTTTCTTTTGGAGTCCAAATTATAAAATTCCTGTGTTGGGTCAGATTGATAATTTGTTTTCAAAAGTGGTGAAATCTCATGCTAATTGTCTTTGAACAAGCACAACAACTCCTTTTTACAAATTAACCTATAAATTTATAAATGGAGCTCCCAGGAACATAAACATAATCAGTAGTATCATCCACAAAAGGAAATCATGTTTTCCAGGATGCCACTAACCTGTAGAATTAATATATATGAGAAAAAAACACCGAAATCCCTCAACCGACTCTACCAGAAGGGCTTGAAGTGAACCTGACGCTGGTTTTAGCTTGTCTCACAATTTATACAGTCAGTGTTTCGAGCTTGAAGAAACATCTTTTCGAGTGAAAAATAAGTAGATATTGTAGGATAACCTGATAAATGATAAAAACATAAAAACAGTCAAATATTGAAAAATTGAAATTGTGGAACGATGGTAAAACAAGCCCAGAAGCCGGAAATCTCTAGTTAACACTTTGAACAGCCATATCATACACAAAAATTGTATCTTAATGAGGTATTGTTAGTTCAAAAGTTGGTCAAAGTCTCTTTGATTATGTTCAAAATGTTATGTTTCACATTAATGATCGTTTTCGATTTTTTCAAGATTTTTGAAAAAATCTTCCAAAAAAAAATTCCAAAAAAAATTTTTTCGTTAAAATTTTTTTCTTATTTTTTTAAAGATAAAAATACTTCTGCATTATTTTTCGCGGGCGATGCGCTACATTTTACAAAAAAGTTTGACTCGTCAGCTCTATTTTGAAGAGAGTTATGCTCGAAAACCACAGAGTGGACAACCTTTTGCACGGTACTGTATCTCCAACATCTGAAAAAAACCAAATATTAAACAATACATAATATTGATTTAATAACAAATTATTCATTAGTGCAGTCATTTTTGTTGGTTACGAATTGGTAGGGAAGGGAATAAATAGGATTGTGAGTGTGGAAGCGAAATGATCGGAAAAATCAATTAAGAAGAAATTGATTAGATGTATCTTTTAATTATTATATGCAAACACCAACAAGTCCTCGAACAATCATGATGAACCAGATGTTGACAAAGAGATAACGAAGAACTCGACGATTTCTCAGTGAAGATTCTCCACAACATTGCTAATGGATTCAAATGGGATGGCATCGGTTATTCACTTTTGGGAACCGAATCTGGAAGAAATTCATGAGAAATATTATTAAAAAATTCCGAAACAATTATCTGATTATGCTTGAAGTTCTGTAAATGTCATAACAAAACAATGTCTTACCCGATGCTGGTGCAGTTCTAGGTTTCAAACGCTCACATCTGCATACAATACAGCATTGTCAGACATTACTGTTCATCTTTCAATCAAAGTAATGCTAGAACGCATGTTCGAAGAAACCATCGGAGTTACTTTGAGCGAGGCGAAAATCATTGGGAACAATCTGAATGTTCTGACATATTCTATAGAGAACTCAGCAGAGGATGATAAAAAAACGCGAGGTTCCAATGAACAGTATTTATTTAGCAATGATGAACGAGAACATAAAATCAAAAATTTGAAGAGGTCCAAAAATAAATTCTTTTGCAATAATCAATCGGAAAGAGTAAATACAACAACTGCAGTGTCTCCATCATGCTCGACGTTGATTTCAGCACTAACCCCACGAATATTTCTTGTAACGATTTTTTTTTCTTCCTCCATCGCATAATTTTCTATTGCTTTTAAACCTTTCAGCAAGACATTCCAGTTTGGGATGATCTCCGTGTTCCAATAAATAAAAATTCCTTCAATTTTGGATTGGATCCCTTAATCCACAGTTTCAAAAAACGATTCAAGTCACGAAGCGACATTTGATCATCTATTGTCCAGATCATACAATTTTCAACATTCCATGTAGAAACATCGACGAGATCCAGATCGCGTTGATATTCTATTCCCAAATTTTCCAAATTCGCCATTGCGATGTGCTGCAGGGAAAGATTCGGTTGAAGAGGAACACGATGAAGTCTCACTTTTTGAACATCAGGGAAAAACACTCGCAAGTGGTATTGAGCTTTGAGAATGTCGCGATCGTCCGGTTCATCCATTGGGTCGTTTATATCGATGCGGTTCAGTTTTGGAAGAGTGTTCCAAAGGCTTTGAATGTCGAATTTTATATCTCCAATAAAAAAACAGCATTGAGATCCTCGCAAAATGAATCAAAATGTCTAATCCATTTTCCTAAATGCATTCCTTGATTTGACACAGTTCCTTGTATTCTTTTAATTTCTACACTAATCGGAAAAGCATTCAAACTCGACATAATTTGGTAGCTTCTTGGCATTTTCAAAGTGAACACGATACAAATGTCTTCTAAATAAATTTTTTCGAATTGTAGAGAAATCTCCGGACGTTTAAGCATTCTTATAAAGACAGACGAAATATGAAATGGAAGAGTCTTGACCATAGAAGTGGCCTTTTTCGATAGGAATAAGTAGAAAATTCTGAAACCAATCAAGCTCGATGTAACGGATACAAAACTAAGAAACATTCTCTGTAGAACTTAACTTCAAGCCAATGGTCCCCTGTACACAAAGCTTCACAATAGTTTGCATTAATTGATATTTCGTATGTTGAAGCCCGAGGCATTGTTAAAATAAATAATAAATACGTTGATAAAAAAAACAAAAATCCTACTCGTTTTCTTACAGCTGACATTTTTCATTTTTGTTCCAAATTTGAAAAAAATCACGGGAAATCTGTTGTTGTATGTGAAAAAGTCAACATTTTCTGGAAAAAGGTAACACCGAATTTAGATTCGGCGTGCAAAATAGAAAAAAATGTTTGATTGTGTTTGAATAAATAAAGCATGTTTCAGGCCAAAAAAAGCTGAAAAATGAAGTTTCACCACCAGGTGGACATAGCACCTGAAATTCACCCAAAATTGACCTTCGCCCAATTTGATCTAATTTGTACGAGATGAATTTTAACAAAGTTCCAAGATTAGTTCTCATCGGTTTGGTACACTTTTCGAGCTACCAAAAAAAAGCGAAAAGAATTGCTTTCAATTCCACTTCCACTGAAAAAACTAAGCTATGCAAAAAATGAATGAAGACGATGAGAACAAATCTTGAAACTTTGTCAAAATGCTACCGAGTACAACTTCTACATCTGGTATAAATTCGATGAAAATTTTTCGTAAGATTTTTGTAGCCAGGGTATGCATTCTACCGTAACGGTTTACAACGCTTAATGTAACTCTGCGTACAGCGATCGTCCTCACCCTTACCATCGGGCGCCCGCTCCAATTTGGCACGCGTGGCTCAGTCGGTACCGGCGCCGCACATTTAATACTCGCCTCGACAAGTTCAACTCCTCAAGGGGCATATTTAAACAAAAAGGTTTTTCCCGCCACTTTTATCACTTGCTTTGGAACTCAGGATATTCAAACAGAAATGAAAAATTTTCTTGTGTTCTGTGGCACGACAGGACTCAATCTGGTGTTGTTTTTCCTCAAATAATGTTAAAGTTTTCTCCGGCGATACAATTTCGGTTTTGAGAGAGTCCGAACCAAATTTCCTTTTTTCAATCTCAAAATGGTTTCGGTCTTCAGTTTCGGTCCAATCTCAATGCGTAAAAACTAGTTTGAGTTTGTCTGCACAACACTATTTTTAGTTTAGACAGAGAATGCGTCTTAAGAAAATAAAATCACATTTCATGGAGGTCTATTGTTTTCAGAACCTTCAAACAGATATCATTGGATAAACGGCGGAAGGGAAATTTCTGTCCGTCCATATTTGATAGAAATAATAAATAAGTAAGCTAGAATATAAGTGAAGATAGTGGACTTTAAACTGGACTGAATAGGAAATAAGACTATAGAGTGTTTAGAGGACGGGGGTGGGGGACCTTATTGATTGGCCAATCAATAAAGATTAGTCTTGAGTGGAAAACGCGTATCATGCAGGAGGGGTGTCACATACGAATAGGAACCAAAATAATAACAAGGTAACGTAAGAGCACTCCTGGGAAAAATTATGCCAGAGGTCATGCCATGTTGTACCAATTAAGGGATTAATTATCTGTTTCGATTCTGATTTAGATTATTATTACCGTGATTAGTTAGTACTCAAATGCACCGCAAAATCTAATTTGCGGTTGGAGAGAAGAACGGTGGCTTTTCCGACATCTACATATCCGGAAAGCGGGGTCAGAATCTTAAAATTATCATACTTGTAATCCGGGCCTTTGCCGGGCCTTGGCGGGCCCTGCCATAATTTCTTTCAGAATCAATATTTTTAAACCAACTAAATTAGATATGATAGAGCTCCACGAGTACTACAAAAAGGTATTATTTGGAATACTGTATCTTATCTATGAACAAAGTTACAGATCATAAAGTGGCTTTTCTTGCAGAGCCCGGCAGGCCCGGGCGGGCCAGCTTTTTTTTTGTTCCTTTTGCTCTGTAACTCTGTTCATAGACAAGATACATTATTCCAAATGATACCGATTTGTAGTACTCGTGGAGCTCTATCATATCTAATTAAGTTGGTTTGAAAACATTGATTCTGAAAGAAGTTATGGCAGGGCCCGCGAAGGCCCGGCAAAGGCCCGGATTACAAGTATGAAAATTGTTCCTCAATTCATGTAACAATAGTGAACAAAAAAATAATACCAATCTTTGTTACGGGCCAGAAATAATTTTATTTTCAATAATTAATTTGAAAGATTAAATTCAATATTAGAAATTCTTCATCATACTCACTGATTTCAGCACCAAGACACTGATTTCAGCACCAATACCACGAACGTTTCTGATCATGAACTTCTTTTCTCCTTGTTCTTCTGTTTCTTCTTCTATTTTCAATCCTTTAATCAAGATAATCTGCGTGCCACACAGAATGTACAATTCCTTCAACTTTGGATTGGATCCCTGAACCCACATTTTGAAAAATCGATTCAAGTCACGAAGCGAAAGTTGATCAATCCTTATATTGATCATACAACTTTCAAAATTCCAGGAACAAATTTCAACGAGGTTCAGATCGTTTTGATAATACAACTGCAAATCTTTCAAATTAGCCGTTCCGATGTGTTGAAGAGAAATATTCTCATCAAGAGGGACACGAGTCAACTGGATTTTTTGAACATCGGGACGAAACGCTCTCAAAAGGTTTTGAGTGTTGAGAGTGTCCCGCTCATTCGGATCCACTTTTCCGCAGGTTATAACGATGTTTCCAGTTTTGGAAAAATATTCCGAAGGATTTGAATGTCGGACTTTATATTTCCAACATAAAAGTCAACCAGAAGACTCCTCGGATCACTGGGAAATAGGCTGAAATGTTCGATCCATTTTCCTAGAGTCATTCCTTGATTTGTCATTGTTGATTCAGATTTTCTCCATCTGTTGCTTTCTATTTTTTCTACAATGGCGGGAAAATCATTTAAGCTCGTTTCGTATTTTCTGTAATTCCTCGGCATTATAAATTTGAACTCAAGTTCCACGTAGATTCCTTTCAATTTTAGAAATATGGCCACCTGTGCATCCATTCTTATCTGAACATAAGAAATTGGTAATTGGAGAGCTTTGATCATTGATAGTGCCTTCTTTGACAATAATGAGTAGGAAATTCTGAAATAAAGCATGTAAGGAATACAAAACGTTTGAGAAATATAACTCACATTTCTTGGTAGTCCATAGTTTTCAAAATTTCTGAGCAGAGATCAGTGGGTAAACGTAGGAAGGGAAATATCTGACCGTTCATATTTGATAGAAATAATAAATTAATAGACTTGTATTAGAATGTATTAGAGAAGATGAGAAAAGACAGCGGACGACAAACTGGATGGAACAGAAAAAAGACAATCGAGTGTCTAGAGGACCCTATTGATTGATTGATCAATAAAGAAGGATGTGATTAACTGGTCAATCAATAAAAATGGGTCTCGCGTGGAAAACGCTTTTTTGATGCAAGTGCGACGTTAAGTGCAAATGGAAATGTACGGGGTAACAAGGTGTCAGATGAGATCTCCAGAGAAAATGGGGGCAGAAGACATGACAAGCGATACATATGGAGGGAGACATTATCATGCAAATAGCGGGAAACATTGCTTTATTTCCGATATTTATGACCGTAATTAGTCAGTAATCAGATGGACCAAAAATCATTCTTTAGATGAAATTTAGGTAAATTAGTTTTTTTTTTTTTTTGAAAATACTTGACAGACAATCACCAACACACTCATAGGTCTGTCTCTTTGTTCAGAGCATGTGTGAAGCCATGGACCAAAGCTGCCAGCATTAAAGGTTGGCATGGTGAGTTCTTAACCAAACAAGCTACCGGATCTGAAGCATTGCGACAAATAAAACCTTCTAAACTTTGCATATCTTTCGAAATTAGACCGAATTATGGTCCTTGATCCACTTGAGATCTAATTTGACCTGTTTTGTTCAGAATAAATCGTTGTTCTGACAGATCTTGCTGATTTTCTTATCCTTTTTTATTACAGGAACCTGATACTCCGGTTATACCACGTCGCGCTTTTCGATTCTCGTTTTTAAAATCCCTTTCCGACGATATTCTTTTCACTCTTTCTCTTCTAAATTCTCGTGATAGTTCAGAAAAGCTCCAAAATATTTTTCCGATTTTTCCCATGTATGTTTTTCGAGGAATCGATAATAAAACGATGATTCGATTAACACAGAAACTACAAAAGGAAGTAAGCTCTTCAAATTTCTAGTTTCCATTCAATTCTTTCCCTATGTGGTTGGCTAAATTCTTCCTTCTTCCCATCTTATTCCTGATGGTCTTTGGTTTTGATCCTATCAACAAGACGGATCAAAAAATCCAAACATTCTTGGGAAACCTCGCGAACAAACTTGCCACCAGAGAGGTTGAAAATGTTGAAGGATATTTTGACCCGAAATTCAGTTTCCGTGCATGTTCGGAAATGTTTACGCTCAGTGAGTTGAATTCATATACCGAAGCTTCCAAAAAATTTCAAAATTTGTTCAGATGGTCTGGTGTACCGCATGAATAAGGTTCCGAAATCCGAATCGGTCAAGCTCTCTTGTGACACGTGGCGCTGGATGGATGAAGGAGTTCGAATGACTGTTCACAGTAAAGGTCTCGGACAATTCTCCGAGAAACCCATGGAACTTTTGCTTAATTTGGACAAAACAATTGTCATCTCAGGAGCATCGATGGATTGCGAGAGAAGACAAAGAAGAAACGTTGCTGCTGCTTCATTGGAACAATGAGAATTTTTTCTGAACTGGTTTTTTTCAATAAATATGAGCATCAAAATTACTAGTAATTCCCTCTTATTGTCTATTCATTTGCTCATGTGAGAGCTCATGTGAAAATACCACCGACGTTTTTGGTGGACGATGTAGCAAGTATATTATCAAAAGACGTGCTGATTGGTACTTTTTTCCATTACAAAATATTTAGTACATAATCCAAAATTAAAATTACGAAATTCAGCACACATGAACTAGAATCCAGAAATCCAAATTCTGATATCCGGAAATTCGGAATCCGGGGTCAAAATACTAAAATCATTTCTCGATTCATGGAGCAATGGTGAACAAGAAAATAATATCAAAATTTTATTGAATTTCAAAAATAACATCATTTTCATCAATTAATATGGAACTTTGAATTTAACACTATGATTTCCGTCAGAATGGTAGATTTTCAGTTCAGCGCAAATTCCACGATAATTCACAATTTTGAACTTTTTCGAATCTACGTCTGCTGCAACTTTTTCTGTTTTTAATCCTCTCAGAAAGACATTCCAGTCTGAGATGATTACCGTATCACACAAGATGAGCAATTCCTTCAACTTCGGATTGGATCCTTTAATCCACAATTTGAAAAAACGATTCAAACAACGTGGCGGAATTTGATTGGTCTGAGTAGTATACCTTTCTACATTTAATGTACAAAGATCGTCGATATTCAGATTGCTTTGATAATCTATCTCCAACTTTTTAAAATTCGTCATTCCGATGTGTTGAGAAGAAAGATTCTCTTGGAGAGGGACATCATTCAATTTGACGCATTCAACATTTGGGAGAAACGCTCTCAAAATGGTTTGAGCGGTGAAAATGGTGTGCTCGTTCGTTTCAGCTTTCATTCCGTCTATAACGATGCTGTGAAGTTTTGGAAATGTATCTCGAAGTGTTTGAGTGTCGAATAGCATTCTTCCAATATAAAAATCGGCATGATGTCGGATCGAATTATCGAATTTGGAAAATGAGCAGAGATGTTGAATCCACTCTCCCAAGTTCATTCCTTGATTTAACAAAGTAGTCAATTTTGATGTCACTCTCCTTTCGTTTTCCTTTACTATTATTATTCTGTCAGGAAGATCATTTAAACTTGTTTTTCCTTCCGAGATTTTGCGCATTATCAAGAATTTAAACTTGAGCAAAAATCCGTTGAATTGCAGAGTTATAATCGGCCGAACCCTCTTCATTGTTATATTGACCGACACAATCGGTAACTGAAGAGACTTAACCATCGCATGAGCCTTTTTTGAAAGGACCAAGTAGGAAATCCTGAAATCAAGTAAGATCCATGCAATGAATACAAAACGTTTGAGAAAATAAATTTACATTTCATGGAGGTCCATAGTTTGCAGAATCTCTGAACAGAGATCATTGGATAAATGGTGGAGGGGGAATCTCTGATTGTTCATATTAGTTGAAAAAATGGATCAATAGAGTAGAATCACTGTTTTAGAGAATATGAGAAAAGGTAGTAGACTATGAACTGGATGGAATAGAAAATAAGACCATAGAGTGTCTAGAAGACCCTATTGATTGGTTAGCCAATAAAGACGGTCAATATTGGTTGATTAATCAATGAATACAGGTGTTTAGGGGTGGGGTGCGTATTTAAGGCTGGTACGACGTCGAGTACGAATGGGAATGTAGAGAGTAACAGGGTCGCAGAAGACATGACAAGTGGTACGGATTCAGAAAGATATTTACATGAAATTATTAGGGATTACACAGGTGGTTCGCGGACAATCCGTTACGAACGTTCGGCGTGCGCGCGCCNTGACAATTCCGATTCATTTTGAGATGATTCATTGAGGTCTACGGTAGTCCACTTCAAGAAATTGCTTTGAATCAATGTTCCGCCCACTATATGCTTTCTCATCAACTGTCTCTCTCAGTTTCTAATGATATTTCATCACAAGCTGCAGTTGTTTTGAAAATTTTTGTATGATGGAAAAGATTAGTCATCAGAATCTGTTAGAGAGTGAGAGAGTGTTCCCTCTCCTTTCGTTCATTCTAGAAGAAAAAATCAGTCACTTGCTTTTTGTTCCGATTGAGAACGGCTTTATCGTATTTTCTCTCATGTTGTGCGGTCAATATCTTTAGGACCTCTTGATTTTGGCGATTCCAAAAGAACGAGAAGAGATATCAAAATTCTGTGAACGCCATTCGATTTGAAATAAAAAAGAGCTCATTCTATTTTTTTTCT
>NC_013491.2:20397808-20447914 GCF_000004555.2 Caenorhabditis briggsae
AAAAAATAGAAAGCAACAGATGGAGAAAATCTGAATCAACAATGACAAATCAAGGAATGACTCTAGGAAAATGGATGGAACATTTCAGCCTATTTCCCAGTGATCCGAGGAGTCTTCTGGTTGCCTTTTATGTTGGAAATATAAAGTCCGACATTCAAATCCTTCGGAATATTTTTCCAATACCGGGAACATCGTTATAACCTGCGGAAAAGTGGATCCGAATGAGCGGGACACTCTCAACCCTCATCACTATTCGAGACCGATTTCTCCCGCGCGCGAATGCTGAGCGTCCGTAACGAGTCCGTTCGCATTTTACCTGTGTAATGCTCTGTTTCGTTTCTAATTTCAATTTTAATTGTGTTATTTAATACCGTATTTAGTTAGCAAATAGATGGACTACAAAAATCTCCCTTGATTTGAAATTCAGTTATTGATGCCATATTTTCGAGTTCTTGGTCTGAATAATTCAGCTTTTTGAAAAAAAATAGAACGGTTCATATCTCGTTGATCGCGTTTGTTTCCATGTTTCCAGCAAAGAAAAGAACTCGAAAGCAAACTGAAACCTGTGTGTCTGAGTTAGTGAAAATTGCAATGTTAATGTCTTCCCAGATGTGCTACATACAAATGTTTTTGTTTAAAGGCTTTTATTAGATAACTCTTTTGCATTAAATGCGCTGCAGGCGCACCAGCACCCTTCCTGTTCTCTCCCTATTTTTCTATATTTTCTTCACTCTTCTTTGTACCAGACATCACATTGATCTAAGAGACGCAAAGAAAGCGCGCGCGTACACACAAGGGGAGGAGAGGGTCTCGCAACGATTTGACAACAGAAAGGATTAGTACGGTCGAGATTGTCGATTTACGAGCGTTTGAAAATAATATTTGTCCGTTTTAAACTATTAAAACCGCTCCGTTCAAACACCTTCCTGAAAGAACTTTGGATTCCAAGAGATGTCTGTTCGGTGAGCTGCGCAGCAAGGTCGGAAACACTCAGAAGTCGTCGCTAAAGGAAAATCTATAAAGTCCCGAAAATGTATATGATTCTGCAATGGAGAACTTCTGAAGCATGTAGTTTTTCAATCAGTGATTGCTTGATAAATAAAATTTCGTCACTTACAAATATCGCATTGGCATCAAAAGGTATCTTTGCCATCCGACATTTGTGGTTGAAGATTCGTCGAGCAGATATTCGAAATAAGCGCTGAATCGTGAGTTTTTTTTAAATTTTCGAGTTTCCTCATTGGAGGTTCTTTTCGACTAATAATCGTTAACACTATTACGGCACTTCAGAATGGCAGTGTGAGCTTATCTGGATCAATCAACAAAGGATGTCAAAGAGGGACGCTGAATGTGAGCTCAATATGAGGTTGTCGTTTTAGGAATGACCATCCGATAACTGGCAACAATCAGGAATTACCAACATTCTGTTCAATTGGGTATGAGAGGAAATGGAGAGCCTGAGATTATGAAATGTCTGAATATCGTGTTTTTTGGAGAAACTACATTTGAATCGCCGAATCAAGATTGAATTTACGTTTTTCCGGACATTCTATGGAAGAATTTTTGTTTTTCCGGACATTCTATATTGGACGGAATACGGTGATTCCCATCTCCCAAGAAAGCTGAGAGTCACAAACACTCCGCAATTATTGGAAATGGACGTTTTCGATGGAGAAATTCAGATGAATCTTGAATACACAACTATTCTTGGATCTTCCCGTGGACATCCAGAATCACAAAATTTATTCTGCTTTCAGAAACGGCAAACATTCAAGATTTTCCACAAGATTGTCGTCAATGCTGGTTCGAGAAGAGGACTGAATGTTTCAGCAGATTATCGATTTTCGGCGTCGGGACCTTCTGGTGTTTTTGTGAGTGCCTATTGAACTTGGAATTGCAGAAAAAATTTCAGGTTCTCTAAGGTTGCACAAAAAAGTTTGAAACACTCAACGATCGTCCCAGGAATGTGCTATTCTACAATGGAGAACATGCAATCAGGGATTTTATCTACTTGGTTAATGAAACGTCGCCAGTTACAAATATCGTGATGGGATTGAAAGGTGTCCTTGCCATCCGGTGTTTGTGGTTGGCGATGTATCAAGTGAATCATCAGAATATGTGCTGAATGGAGAGTTTCTCTCTATTTTTAAGTTTCGAAATCGACGTTACTTTCTTTTACTGCAGGTATGATCTTTGAAACAAAATAATCAGCAAAATAAAACAATTTTTTCTTCAACATTTGAAAAGAAAATTAAAAATCAGCGAATAATACGACGAACCGCCAGAACACCCTCAGTGATCAAGAAGTTGGCGAGAGAGATGACGAAATAAAGGAAGATTTCCTTGTGAATATCCTTCATCTCGTTGATGCGTTTCTTCATGGAATCGAGTCTGTAAGAAATTCATGAAAAATATTAATCTGTTTCGAACCATTAAAGACACATTTTAAGACGCATCGTCGCTCTTAAAGCGGGAACAGATACGGTTTTTACAAATAAATCCATGCGCCTTTGATACAGTACTTCGGAAATTTTTTCACCAATTTCTCCCAGATTTTGGCTTGTTTCTGTTTTTTTTCTACTAGTTCCCATGATTTGTTAGCTGAATTTCTTTATAAAATAGAGTAACATTCGAAAATGAGTTAACGCAAATTAATTTCGAAGTACTGTATCAAAGACGCATGAATTTACTCGTAAAAGACAGAGCTGCTTCTGCTTCAGGACCGACAAAGAGCCTTTAAATAAGTAGGCCATAAGTTTCATCACCGCTGGACAAGAATAACTATTTCGAAAAGTTCCAAAAAAGTTATTTGCTCATGAAGGGGCAGGGATGTTCGGAACGGAATTCAAAAAAAAACGAAAATGCCGAAAATTATGACCGGAATAATTCCGAGAGATTTTTTCGGAATCCAATTCCGACCGGAATTTTTCTGAAGAATTTTTTGCGGAATTAAAAATTTTTCAACTACGATATGCCAAGAAAAATTTGCTTCCGGGTCTCAAACAGAATTGATTTCGAAAATTCTTTGCGTTGTCGAAATTTTTCTGTCAATTTTCGAAACATTTCACGTTTTTGTGAAGGAAAAATAAAACTTCCGCTTTGAAATTCGAACTTTGAAAAATTCCGAAATTTCAAAATTGGAAAATTTCGAATTTCCGAAATTTTGAAAATCGGAATTTCCGACATTTCGAAAAATTCCGAAAAAGCCATTCCGATTATCCCTGTGGAGGGGTGCCTTGATTTCTGTGAATGTGATAACGGAACAGTGTCTTACCCGATTTCGATCCATTCCTTGATCTCAATCTCCTTGAGCTCCATGCAGTACAAGACTGCCAAAAAGCCGACAGCGATGGCTGCAACGACAGAGGGACGCATCTTCGAAGACTTGATGGGATTTCTGTAAAACAAAAATTTGGCTTGATATGACGCAAGCAACCAAAAAACGATCTACCGTATTCTCTCTAACAGTACCCCACCTGAACCATCGACTTTGAGTTCAATTATCTCGATTCCTAGTGAAGGTTTTAGGTATGTGTCAACAAATATATTATTCATTATAATATCACCAATATTATATCAGTTGACAGTTTTTTGGTATCTTCGACAGAAATCGAGATGATTGAGCTTCAAATGGATGGTTGGGTAGGCTTGTACAATGCGGTCCATATCTTTAGGACCCCCTCGATTTTGGCAGTTTCAGAAAAAAAATAGAATGAGCTCTTTTTTATTTCAAATCGAATGGCGTTCACAGAATTTTGATATCTCTTCTCGTTCTTTTGGAATCGCCAAAATCAAGAGGTCCTAAAGATATTGACCGCACAACATGAGAGAAAATACGATAAAGCCGTTCTCAATCGGAACAAAAAGCAAGTGACTGATTTTTTCTTCTAGAATGAACGAAAGGAGAGGGAACACTCTCTCACTCTCTAACAGATTCTGATGACTAATCTTTTCCATCATACAAAAATTTTCAAAACAACTGCAGCTTGTGATGAAATATCATTAGAAACTGAGAGAGACAGTTGATGAGAAAGCATATAGTGGGCGGAACATTGATTCAAAGCAATTTCTTGAAGTGGACTACCGTAGACCTCAATGAATCATCTCAAAATGAATCGGAATTGTCACGATTATTATGAAATGCTGACATTGTATTAACTGGAAAGTTATAGAAACTGTTCGAAAAACCAAATATCGTCTGTTGTTAGAAATACCCAGGATTAACCATTTATAGAGTTTCAGGAAACGGAAAAACTGACCTCAATGGTAGATTTTTTACTGGAAATCATCATATCAGCATGAAAATGGAAAATTTCATTGTTCTATGAAATCAAGAAAAAATCTTTGCAACGAACCAGACCTATCAAAAATTTGGTATGCTGAAAATTAGAATTTATTGAAGTTTTGAAATCCGAAAACCGTAAAATCTCTATTAAAAGGTTCTGTAGCTGCACGAAGAGTTCAATTATCTGAATACCTATGGGATATCAAAAATATGTCAACTAGTAAAATGCTTGTGATATTACGACTTGCTATCTCTAATAGAAACTGAGACAATTGAGCTCAATGTGCAAGTAGAGGGTGGCCCTCTATTAAAGTGTTCGCGGTAATATTTTCCTTTGCCAAGTGTGCTTCTTTATCACTGCTCTCCTGTTATCACATTTGTCAATCGCAAGTCTCGTTTTTTTCTGAAATTCAATTTTTCAATGTTTTGTTTTGAATTCAGGAGAAATTTTTTCCAAAACTTTCGTTTTCCAAAAAAGACCTATCCTGAAGAATGAAAATTCACAACACCTATCTTTCTACTTTGAACTATTCACAATGCTTTTCTCCCTTCTTTTTCTGCTCCATAATTAGTTTCGAATCATCATCATTATGTTTGGCAACAAGTGAAACGGAAAGTAGAAGAAATTATAGAGAAAGAAAAAGTGGGAGGGTATTCTTGAAATTCCACTCCTTTGAAGCGTGATTATTGTTGCTTCAATGCTCACCCTAGACTTTTTATCACACAGAAAGGTAAGCAAGCCAAACTTTTTCCATTTCCTCTTTTATTTCCTCCCGAATTTCGATAGAGATGTGAACTTCCTTTTGACAAACGTTATTTTTTTCAGAAGGTATATTCCTCATGTGTGCAATGAAGTCAATCAGGCCAGCTAAAAAACCAGCATGGAACGCTTCGAAGCAAACAACTATCCGTGAGTAACTGAAAATATTCCCTACACTTTATCCCTAAATTTTATTTTGTTCAGTTGTTACTGTTCAAGCGAACTCTCTTCAATTTTTTTCTCATCTAACCCTCCCAACAGCAGCCAATCCAGATAAAATTGTTGCACCGATTCCGGATACAGTAGCTGGACCAGCTCCTCCGGTTCTTGCATTCGATTTGACAGCAACTGCTCCCGAAGCTACAATTTTTCCTAAATTTGAGCTCAATTCTGGTGAGTCCCGTCTACTAATTCTAGTTTTCAACCAGTTCTAACAGCAAATGTGATCAAGAGCGCACTTGTTCCAAATAGTGTAGCTGCACTGGTTCCAGAAACAGTATCTGCTTCTACAACTACGCTTGTCCCGAAGGGTGAGATGAATTCCAGTGAGTTCCGTCTACAGATTCCGTCTTTTAGAGATGTGCTCACTGGAGCATAAAACGTATGGTTCTGGAGTCTGGCTATAAATCGGCTCAAAATGATCCAAATTTGCTCGAATTTTGAGAAAATGTGTGTCTAAACTGCTCTACAATATACATACAAAACTTTGAATTTTGAGAGCAAAAAGTGTTTTCATAGTACATAGATTCTCTTCGGTACATAAAAATAAAAAAATTATATAAAAATGTTTATTCCCAAAATACAAAGTTTTGTATGTATATTGTAGAGCAGTTGGAAACACACATTTTTTCAAAATTCGAGCCAATTTGGATAATTTTGAGCCGAGTTACAGCCAAGCTCCAGAACCATACATTTTATGCTCTAGTGAGCACATCTCAAGAGCAAGTGTTCCAAACCGCTTCAATTTTTTTTTGTATATTTTTGATCTACACCAAGCATTTTTCATTACAAAGCCAATCTTTAAAAAATTTATGACGGAAATGTTTTTTCTTCTGGAGTCATCGTCACGTCTGTGAAGATTCAGAAGACGCAAACATTGATTGAGTTCCAAAAAACTTATACAACGTTTTGTTGGAAACCCAGCTACATTTAACAAAAAAGTTTTCAATGATTGGACAAGCTGGAGCGAAGTTATGAACATAAACATTTGTGAAAATACGATATTTACGAGTTGACAGACTCCTTTCTTTTCAATAATGCAAAGTCGTTTACGCCAAGAATAGGATTTTAGCAACCCTTATTCAATTATTTACAAATTCTATACTCACCAAACAAGGGACAACCAGTTTTATCACGTTTCAAGCCCAAGCAATTCAGAAATACACTCGATCGACCCATCTACTCCCGCGATTCCTCAGATTCAGTACGTTCAAGATCCAAGTAAAGCTCCTACAACTATAACATATCGTTCAATCAATAACTTACAGTCAGAAAGTCACTTCTCGATAGTGACAGAAAGCTGCAGATTGTTTCTCATGCAAAGTACCTGCTTCAAATGGACTGCAAACTTCGATGTTGTTGGAATCGTTTGAAAATGACTATCGACAGTAACGTCGCAATGAATTCAAAGATTACTGCGGATATGGACAAATTTGAACATCACATCAACGACATGGAACCAAAACTGAAGCTGCAGACAGAGTCATGTAAACTTGCTGAAGAAGAGCTCAAAGTTTTGAAAAGTGCTATCGAAAGAGATCCCGGTGATCAAAATAAATATCGCGATACTTACAACAAAATGATGGAAAAAATAGAAGTTTTGAAAGGACAGCTCATAAAAACTGCAAAAGAGCTTGAGAGGATAAAGAGAACAAACTCGGGTGCATACGATATGTGGTATCGACTTCAAGTGGAAAATACGAATGACTGGAACAGAATGCTTCAGTTAGAACAAGCTGAAAGAGTTGCGAGAATGCTATTGAGAGAACTTTGCGGGATTCATGTAGAGTTTGGGAAAACTGAAGTCGGAAAAACGGTAGTTTTCCCTAAAACTAAACGATATCGAATTGTTGACCAACATTTCAGCCGACTCCGGAACCGGGCCCATTTGAAACTATGTTGGGCGTGGTTTACAAGATTATGGATTTGAAAGATTTCACGGAAGAGGAGAAAACTATTGTCAAAGAGAACCTCGTCGGTACCACATTCAAATTTGAAGAAATATTCGAATCGGAGAATCCATATGGTTAGTAAATTAGTAGATTTTTCTGAATTTTTGTAGTTCTAGATCTCGAAACGTCTAGAAAACGAATATTCCCAGTTTCATACAATCATGTCTGCACATGCTCTAAGAAAACGAAAAAAGAAGACAGCATCGAAAAATCAGACGATGAATCGAAGAGTGATGATCAAAAAAGTGAGTTATGTTTCGATAGACTAACTAATTTTTGCAGCGAATCTCAGTGGCGACGAACTTATCACCCAAAATATACATCCTCAAACTACAACTATCAAATCTGATTGTGCTTGAAAATTTTCGAGATTTTGATCAACCAATTAATTTTTGATATTACATATTTTGTGATTCTCTATCTTCCAGCAAATTTCACTTTGAGCTTCATCCAAAAAAGCTAGTATATTTGTCTCAATTATAGTTTTTCTCTTTCCCATCTCATTGAATCTCTTTAAATTGTCTGATTCATTTTTCCCTTCTTTAGTAAATCCCAATCGATTTCCAAAATTTTCAGCATGTTTTCGCATTGATTTCAAATTTCAAATGCTTATTTTTTCATCTGAGAGATTCCTACTTAACTTATTTTTGAATCTGTAAAGAGGTTAAAACTGCTACATCGATTTTTTTTGATTAAAAAGAAATGTTTATCAAACTTTGAAAATTCTACCTCACCTCGAATAAAAAAACCTCAGCAGGACCAATGTCAGACAAATTTATATATGTTGGCCACAACGGTTCCAGCAGAATCCACGTCACACCGGGGCTAATGTCATTTCTGAGCTGGTCATTGTCACTCCTGTCCACAGACATTTCTCATTTTGCAAAATGTATTTTTTGACAACCGACCATTGATTTGTCCAGTGAGATTGTAGAGTTTTCGATCCCCAAATCGTAACTATCTGTAACTTTTTGCGGAGAGTATCATAAAGGTTGGATTAAGGAACTAACCGTCTACGTGGTTAGATTGAGAACACGAGATACAACCGGAAATGAACTTTCTTCTCGATGGAATTCAGCAAGGTTCGACTTTTCGTATCTTGACCCTATAGCAAAAATCAACGTCCAGGGAGACATGAGACCATCTTCGAAGCTACAACCATCATATTTCGACTGGTCTCATCCATCGGTTGGTGAAGACATGAACGCGTAGTACCTCAGCAGATCCAGATAATTCATGATATAATCTGTGGAGAAGTTAGAAACATGAACAAGTATTTTCTTCTTCCAAACATTGTTTCAGATCGACTCTCGATTTCTCTCCGGTGTTGAATACTCTGATTGACGGCTGCTTTCAACTTTGTTTTTGGCTTTCTCAGCGATCGTCTGAAAATAGAGAACATTGGAAATTGAAAATTGAGAAATATTGGCATTTTTTATTGTTAGAACTTCGGTAAAAACCATAACTTCAGAATAAAAAATTCAGCAATTCAGATAACTATTTTTCTCGTCTCCAAAGTTTCCGCTTCGTTTTGATCTTTTGATTTTCTACCATCTAAAACTATTCTGATTTCCTAAGCTTTTTTGGCTGAAAAAACCAAGAAACATCGTTCCCATTCCAACCGCCCCCGCTCGCAAAAAAGGAGTATAATTTGATTTGCACTATCACTATAAAAGAAGAGTCGGCCCCAGTACCAAATCATTCGAAATCGAATGTCGCCTTCTCTTCTTGTTCTCTGTCTCCTTGCTGGAACATCCTGGGCTTTCGTCCCAGATGATCCAGACTTCACAGGAATACGTTCCATCGGATATCCAAATGATGAGTTCTACCTCACTCGAAATGCCTTCGCTCCTTCCTCAGATACAGCTCAACAGGTCGTCGAGAAGTTCTTGGCTAGAATGACTCGATCATTGGAATCCAAAGATGTCGCAGTTATTGCCGGATTATTCCAGCCTGGATTTGTATTCAGAGGATGCAGGATCACTGCTACTAAAAGTGAGTGTTTAAGATTAGTCCTCAATCGGATGGTTATTAGAGAATCATCCCAGACTTTTGAGATTAATCCAAATAAAATCTTTAGATTTTTTGCAACATCAATCCAACCTTTAAACTCTTCCAGAAGAATATGTGAGTCGCTTGTTGGAAATTCCATCTGGAACCAAGCTCACATTCACACTCAAGTCTGTCCTTGATACCGGATCGTCGATCAAGTTCACTGTTCACGTCAGTGGATTCCATCCAGCTTCCATCGAAGCCAACTTCATCTTGAACAAACTCGATCAACAACTGGAACTAGGAGAGCTTTCGACTTGCTCACGTGGATTCCTAGGATTCTCCCAGCAAGAAAACTCGAATGATGTAGTTGAACGATTTTTGGAGCATGTGAAACAGGTCATGGCTTCACGTTCTTCAGCTCTCATTGGAAACCTACTTGACGAGGGATTCGTTTTCAAGATGTGTGAACCAAATCCAAAAAGTAAGTTTATTCAAACTTTTCTAGAAACTGTATTAGAAAATTAAGGCAAAGTCGTCGAATAGATCATCTCTTTTTTGTCATCCGGAGCCTTAATCGAATTCCCATTGATCGAGTCGAAATGGATCGATCAGGGACAAATCGAGTACACTGCCGAAGTGAATGTTACGATGATGGATCGTTTCAAAGCAATTTTCGTCTACCATCCACAGAGGAACGTTCTCATGTCAGGAAGAAGATATGGGTGTCCTTCCAAAAGATTCAATGTTTTCTATTGATTGAACTTTTGTGATAAATGAAGATTATGCATTCAAAAAGCTCGAGATTTTGCGAGAAACTGAGAAGAACTCAAAGAATATGGAAGAGAAACTTGAAAAATTAACTCCCAACCTTAACTAACAACCAGTCCTTGAGAACCATTCTCCAAAAAGTGGAAGTTCCTAGAAAACTATTTTTAAGTTTATAAGTCTATCGAACCTTTTTCTGTTTCTTTTATGTTTTAATTTTTGAAAAAAGAAAAGAAAGACTCACGCTAATCAAGTATGGGTGAAGACTACAACCGCAGATGATGAGTTGAAATTATCCACTCTCCTTTTTTCCTCCCAATTCATCCAGATAGTTGCATACGTTTTTTTTTCAGAGCTCATAAGCATGGTTCAGCAGTCTTCATTCAATCCAGTTGGTGAAAAATAGCATCAGAGCCGACAATCATCGTAGTTGTTGCATCTCATGTCAATAGGAACAGATACCTGTAAAAACAAATTTTAATGTCACAGCTGCCCAATACTCTATTCCTACCTGATATCTTGCTAGAATATCAGACCTTTCGAAATTTATCTTTCAAACAGTTCTTGCTGGGTCCTTTACTTTGAAGAACGATGTTATGGGGAAAGCGCCACATGTGGTGCCTATGATTCCTGGTCCTTGTGGGAATCATCTACGGTTCTGTGTTCTTCCTCATTTCATCAGGATAGCTGCATAATTGTTTTAGCGTTTCAAAGTGTAATTTTCGAATTATTCTCGCAGATTTCCGATGCCATTTACGCCTTTCCGTCCTTTCTCTTCTGTAAAATTATATCCAGTTAAAATTAGCATCAGAGGTTTCATTCAACGCCAAGTCTGTATGAAAACTTTTTTTTGCGCATACTTGTCGACGGGCCGATTCCGGGCCGACACGAGTCCTCTGATAGCTCGCTTCAACATTGAAATTACGAGCAAAACAGCATACCAGAACATAGAGCTTCGGAATCTCTACAACCTCTAATAAGAATCAACCGGCTCCGGACCAACACCCGGTAATTGATTTAAGTGCTGGTCGATTCGCATTGGAGGTTGTAGAAACTGCCTAGTTCTATCAAGTGGTATTTTGTTATGTCGACAAGTTCCATTTTGAAGCGAGTTATCAGCCGGTCTGTGTTCTGCCGGTCAACAAGTATGATTTTTAGCATCATTAATTGTGTTTGCTATGATTTTTGGTAGATACCTGAGACGTCTTTCTTTTTAGCAAAAAAAAACTCGCTAAACATTGCTATTTGCATGGCATCTTCTTGTGAAGTCATTTTTTCAATTCTTCTGCCGAACCGCCAAAGCAGCACGATCCATCGCCATTCATCGTTATCGCTGAAATTAAAAATAATTAGAAATTTGTTACTTGCTTACGTATGAAATTTCATTTTAAAAAAGTGTAAATTTCCTTAAACCGACTAGAAAAGCTCAATTTTTGAATAAAATAAAATTATTCCACGCGTTCCAGAAATGCGTCAACTTGACGCGTTCTTGGTGCGCGTACTCAGCCGACGTTGTATCTTGGTGAGTCACCAATGGTGACCGTGGATGGTGTGGTGTGTTGGAGAGGTGGTGGAGAGGAGAGAAGGGACCATTGCTGCTCAGTTGACCTAGATAAGAATCTTTGCGTGTGTAGAGAGAAGATACGCAGAGAATACGGCCGTATGAGCGGAGATTACACGATCAATCGTTTCTGTTGCAGAGACATTAGAGCCTCAATGATGTAAATGGTGTGGACGTGGAAAGGAGGGGTGATGGAGAGGGGGGAAGGACCATGAGTTGACCTAGATAAAATATGTACGTGTGTAGAGAGAATATACGCACATGAACGGCCGTAAGAGCTGGCATGAGATTAGACGACCAATTGGTGTTGTGAAAAATGCAGAAGGGAAACATCTCGTGTCTGTTGGCGATTGCCTATCTCACTAGAAAACCGTTAACCTTGGCAAGTTGAAAAATTGTATTGATGACAGGAATTGTTTTGTATCAGCAAAACTGTGAGCATTTTTATTCATTTCCTAGTATTTTACAGGATTTTTTTATTCATTTATCATAGATAAAAATCGTGAACAATTTAATTATCACTTAGGTTTATTAGGACGTTATTAGGATTACGACAGATAGATTCAATATACACTTTAAAAAAAATCTGTTACTTGTGAGGGAAGTCAGAGAGATTTTTTTAAACAAGCCGAGATGAGGAAAACAGCAAAATACAGAAAAATGCAATGTTGGTCTTCCAAATTGGGGCTTTGGAACATGACATTTGAAAATATGACTGTGTATAATCGTTTTGAAAAATATCATAAGAAAACAATCGATTCGCGGGGAGAAGCTGTAAAAATGAGATCACGAGAACTTCAATTATTGCCCAATTGACTAGAAAAACGTTCGAAAAGAATGAAAATTATTGAAAGTTCGAGCTGATTTCCGTACCATTCGAAATCATGAGGACAGAAAGATAAAGAAAAAATGGGGGAAATAAGTTTAACGATGACTTTAAAAAGCGGGGAAGAGTTTGGTAGTACAAGTTATCAAAAATTAAGACAATGTGAACATTTGAAAAAAATAATATTTTTAATGTGTGCAATAGAATGGGAAGAAGGACGAATGATGAAAAATAAAAAATAACAGGAGTATACAGTAAGCGTAGTAATAGAATGCCTCCGAACCGTCAACTTTGAGACCACATATCTCTTTTTCTGTGAAAGTTATCAAAAAATAGTCAACTGACAAAACGTTCATCAGAGTGTGTGTGAAAAACATTTTGTCAGTTAACCACTTTTTGATACCTTCTGTAGAAGCCGAGATAAATTGTTTCAAAGGTAAAAGTTAGGTAACTCATTCTGTTAGAATGTTTACAATTATCAGAAACCCAAAAATAAAAATAAGAACGAGCGGAGGAGATTTGAATATGTAAGGTGTAAATTTTTCATTTGTTGCATAATTGCTTGGAAAAAATTCCGGCCTTTGCTTTCTTTGCATTGGCATGTCCCCAGCGTGAACAGCAGTAGAACTTCCTCTTCCGTTCAATGTATTCCTCGTTGTAGCCAAAGACACAGCACACGTGGAACCACTTACCACAGTTGGTTCTTTCGCATTGTAGCTGAAAGATTGATTCTAATGTTACAAAATTCATATTGGATTAATACTGTATACACTTTAAAACCCCGCCAACTTCAACATCTTCAGACCGTCCACTTTGAGGCAATATATCTCATTTTCTGTAGAAGATATCAAAAATTAGTCAGCGGCTAAAATTCCTATTGAAACATCAAAAATGTTTTGTCCGTTGACTTCTTTATGATACCTATTACATGAACCGAGATAAATTATTTCAAAGCTAAAAGCTTTGGGGTCATTTAGGTAGAGTTTTTAGAATAAGGATTCTAGTGAACAAAATCAAACTTGTGCGTTCTAGTTCTCCTAGTTTTTATTCCTAGTCTAGTTTTCCTACTGGACCATTTTTACATACTGTACCCTACTGGACCAAGAGTTCTAATTCTTCAAAAACTAATATATTACACTCAACATACCCAGTTCAGAATCTCCTCGTTTGGAAACAATGTGTCTCTAATGCAATTCTCTTTGCCAAGTGAGCACTGACAATCTTCGACTGCCTGAAAAAATTGATTGGAATTCTCTCAAATATGTTTTTCGTCTCACATCGGTCACTTCTTTTTTCAGTTCTTTGCAGCATTTATTTTTCTCAGTTGCTGGAGTTGTTGGTTTTTTATGTTTCTGTAATATATTTTGTTGAAAAATTAGAGTTATAAAAACTTTTGTTTTGAATAGTGGTTTTACTCATTTCAGCCTAGAACAACTAGTCCTATTTATACTAACCTTTAGCGAAGATGGAACACAATACTTAGTGATTCCGTCTTTCTTTTCTTTCTTGATATTCTGAGATAGTTTCAGCCTTTTTGGAGCAGACGAAAAGAACAAGAGACTATCTCTTTGTTGGCGTGCGGCAGTTTTTCGAAGCGGTCTCCAGTTCATCTCGGCTACAAAACAGTCGAGTTGTATGTTTTTCATGTTGTCAATGTCCGAGCCTTCGTTGTCCATAAATAATTCTTTTTTCATCTTTGCAGTTTTCGCTGAATAGGTAGGAGCAGTGGAAGTTGATTCAACATGATCTTGAACATCGTAAGATATTTCGTTTTCAGCTGGATTGTTGCCGATTTTGCGAATTAGAGTCTTCGATTTAATTGGTCCGGTGTCTTTGACTTGATTTTCATAATCATCCGACTCAGAAGAAACGACTGGTGTTGAGATATCAACATCATCAAGGATTCTAGCAATGCTGAAATCTCTTCGAAATTCCTGGTAGCTGTTTGAATTATATTTTGGTTTCAGAAGCTTCTTAACGATATCTTTCATTTCAATGTCTTTTACTTCTTTCGGTAGTTGAAGCGTTGTTTCCGACTGATTGAATTCTTCAGGAGCTGTTGTTCCTGATATCATAAGCTTCAATTCCGGAGGTGTAGGTGGAGCAGTTGCCGCGGCGGTGGTTTCTATAACAATGAAAAAGATTTTCAGTTTTCTGTTTTTTTCTTATACCTTTCAAAGGCGGTTTTTTAAAGAAAATTCAATGTAGTTGTCCCTTGCCAGAAGAACAGTTTTGTTCAATATCTGCTGAACAAGAAACGAGTTGAGGAGAGCACTGTTTTCACTGGGATGTGATGGTTGCTGAGCTTTTGGCTGGTGACTTTTCTCAGTTTTGTCTCTTTTCCAACGAATGGCACATCCCATTTTTTTGAGAGACTGCCTCTCATAAACTTTTTGTCCGATTTTATCGACCATAGATTCCAATGAACTGATTGGCTTGTATTCTTTGGTTGGCGTTGGGACACTGACAGGTTTAGCAGACATTTTGAGCATTTCATCAAGAGGCGAGAGCATTTTTTTTTTGACCGACTTGGTGAAATTTCGAAATTATCTAAATACTTTTATCTGAAAATAATCGAAAAAATTGAGAAAAAACAAAACATTTCATATCGAAATAAGGGTGGCCCTAAATATTTGAAGCAACTGATTGTAAAAAAGGTTACGAATTTCAATCTTATGAAACTTTAATTTTTTCATTGAGCCCCTTTTGAATTAAAAAAGAAAAAATGTTATTGTCGAATTAAAAAAAGTGGGACCTGGACAATTTCGCGGGCGGTTCCCGGTCAATTTTCGAGGCCTTGCCCCAGAAACACTACGGTAGTGAACGAAACTTATTTCTGTGAATTTAGTGGGATTTTCTGAACAAAATTTAGAATTCTTGGTAGGAAAATGATCGCTAGCTTTAGAATCTGTTTTTCATCGAAAAACCGAACTTAATTGCGAAAGTAGCTCGAACGAGGCGAAAAACTGAAATATTACGTTTTTGCCCCACTTTTTCGTAGATCAAAAAAAGCTACGCCTTTCAAATTTTCAGGTCCCACTTTTTTTAATTCGACAATACATTATTTAACAAAATTAACAGAGTAGAATTTGATCAAAAAATAGGTAATTTTCTCAAAATTTTTAAAAAATTTCAGAATTTTCGAAAAAATTTCAAAAAAATCAGCGTCTGTACGAACCCCGGCCCGCCGAAATTCACGACGGGCCGACCGTCGGGCCGGCCTGAGATTCCGCAACTATGCTGTAAAATAGTTCGAGCATCTGAGGCTCTACTTCTCTTCTCAAAGGAATTAGTGTTCCGAGAACACGCGTCCTTTCAAAAAAATGAGAAAAATTGCATTTCAGTCAGTATAATCTACTCATTTGTTGTCAACACAGACAGGCGGTTTTTGAGGATTAGACAAGCGAACACAGCCTGCAGGAGAACTTGGAGTGGTTTTTTATAATAAGTGTTTCGGGCCAATTTGGACATTTCCAATGACGTTGGTTCCACGCAAGACAAAAGATGATAATGATTTCATGAAAACTAAAAAAAAACCCGTCACCGGAAACAAATCATTCCTTGATCCTGTCTGACAGCTAACCTTTTTTCGACGTTATTTTAGATTGGCCGAAAAGAGGAAGATTTATGGTACACTTGAACTGTCTAGCGAGATCTGACGTCATCTTCACCTATCTAGCCTCACTTCAGGTTTTATAAATCAGGCTAGAATGGAAAATTAGTCTGGAACAAAAAAGAAAAAAAAACGAAAAAAGGTGGTGAAGAAATAATGGCTGATTTCAGATATTGTGAAACCTTTGAGATAAATTAACAGAACTTATCAAAAAAAAGAGAGCTTGGGAAAATGAGTAAGGAAAATGAGTTGAATTTTGGAATAATTCTATTTTTTTTTGAATTTCTGAATTGCTTAATTTTTGGAATTCCCAAAAATCAGAATTTTGGAATTTTCGGGGTTTTCTGTTGATTGTTTTTTTTCCAATATTGATGAGAGTAGGAGGAGAAAATGCCATAAACTGGTATAACAAATCGCTTAAAAACTAAAAATGATATATTCGAAGAAGTCATGAAAAGTAAGATCGTATTTTTTCACGTGGAACAGACAACTGAAATTCAGAAAAATCTGACTCCCGAAATATACTACTTGAAGTATGAAGACTCAGAGCTTAAGAGAAATCAAGAATGAATGACGTCGAGCAGTAAAAAACTGAAGGATGTTGAGTGTGACACAGGATCCTACACGAAATTTTCGAAAAATCCGGTCGAGGCGAGTTTAAAGATGGATCACTGCTCATTACTCATAAGGACTCAATTCGAGAAAAAAAAGAAAAAAAATTGGGAGACTAGCTAAAATGACGAGAGGTTAAAATTGGTAGATGAGAGATAGATTACTACTCATTGCTCAAGAAACCTAGAGAAGGCATAGACAGATGAAGAATTATGAGCAATCGCCTAAAATGGGCGTGGTCTCGGGATTTTAGCTTGGCTGAGTAACTCAGAAGAGGAGCGCGCTCTCAGAAGAGAAAAAAAAGCAAAAGGACGTTTAGACGATTTGAATTGGAATATACCAAAAAATTAGTTTTGGATTGACACATGTAAATAGAAAAACTAAATAGGGTAGAATTCGAAAAAAATAAGACATTTATAAAAAATTAAAATCAGAAGTTTTGGACTCCCAAGTTTTTTTTAAAGCAGAAAGCCGGATACCAAAAAACTCGAACTGAAAACTTATTCAGTGAACAATGATCATTTTTACAATTCTGAAAATGTATTCATTCTATACTTGCACTTTAAACTTGATTATCTCAATTTATATATGAGACATGAAAAATGTTTCAACTGATAATTTACTAATCACAATGCCTCCAATATTTTACCAGTTGTCATATTTTTGATATCTCTCATAGAAATTGAGATAATTGAACTCAAAGTTCAAGAATAGTAGAGTGTTTACGGTATGCTGAACATTCCGAAAAATTGATGTAAAGAAAACCTTGAATAATAAAGAACCTTGAACACTGTTATTTTGCTAAGTTGAATTTTCAAAAAAATAATTTTAAACTTCGAAGATAATGCTCTGGTTTTGTTTATTATGCTCTGAAATTTTCAGACAAATTGAAAGATTGTGGACTTCTTTTTTAGGATTCCAATGTCTAAAAATAATTACTTTTCCTGTTTATACAATTTCAGTTAATCCCTAAGTGTTTGTGACTATGAAGAATTTCAAAATTCTATTCAACAAAATTCTTACGTAACACATGTAACCACTTTTAGTTTGAAATATGTCCTTTGTCGGAACATTTCTACCGAAAAAGCTCGAAAAAAGAAAACAAACTGCACTTCTTTTGATGTAATCTACCCACCATTCACTTTTGCCGTTGTTGAACCTAGTCATTTTTCATTTTCCCTGGTTTCGAGACCCAAAAATACTCTAGGCACAAAAAATCGGTCCCCAATATTTTTTTCAAAATTCCTAAAGCAAGATTTCGGCGGTAGAAAACAATCATGTCAAAAGCTGTCAAAAAAATGAATTCTATTCTTCTGAATTCAAGATGACTTAGGTTGCGTGTATGAAACAATTGAGTGATTAAATTTCTGTCACAATGAGGACTCATCGAAAATGCTGAAAACACAAAATTCAATATGGCAAAAAATTTGAGGTCAAGATGTAATCACCAATTCTAAATTATGCAGAAATAACTTGCAAATATTTTCTCAGAAAAAAAGAGCATTCTAAAAAATATGAAGATGGGTGAGCTCTCTCATTTTAGAATTGAAGTGGCATTAGCTTCCTCCGCAGACGAAAAAAATGAAGGAAATTGCTAGATGAGATGTAATGATTTGTTATACTCTTCGTTTCTAAAAAAGAAAGAATAGGAGAAAGATGAACTCTGTATTTAGCAAACGAAAGGGGGTGCTAGAAACACATTTTTTGCATCAAAAAACTATGAAAAATTTAGGCCGAGGTATACGGTAGCCGATATTTGGAAAACAAGTTTTTTTGATAATCTGACTTGAATTTCGATAATCAAATTTTTGTGTTTGTTTTGTGCACTATACAATCCTAAATCAAAATCTTGAGTTTCACGAGCAAATGTCTAGAAAAATGTATAGAGGCTGAAACTGGGATGTTGATTTTTCGACTTTGAAAGTTAATTTCAGCTTTCGAGTGAAATTACTCTTCTTATTTTTTTCGGTGTCAAATAAAGTTTGTATTTTCATCGCTTTCTTGTCTTGGAAAAATGGGATTCCGAAAACCAAAAAATTCGGAAATCTTCAAAATCGGAATATTTCGATTGCCCGAAATTCCGAAAATTAAAAAAAAATCTAATATTCTGAAATTCTGAAATTCCCAAAATTTCAAAATAGGAATATCCCAAACTCCGAAGTTTTCAAATTCCGAATTATCCGAATTTCAGAAATTTGCGACATTTCAAAAAGATTGAAATGAAACCATTCCTGAAACGATTAATGCAATTCCTGAAACGATTGATGCAAAATAATTTTAAAAAATAAATGCATTCAATAAAACATTTTTTCAAATTGAACTTTAGCAAATAACAAGAACAACATGGAGAGAGAGATAAAAAATTAATTCCGGCAAATTTAATCGATTGTAGTGTAACGTAACTAACAAATATGAAAAAAAGTGAGAAGAAGATGACTGATCGCTTAGAGAAAGTAGCAAAATGAAAAGAGGATGTACAAACATATTGTTAAAAGATTATTCTCCAATCATAAGAAACTAGAAAAAATTGGGAGAAAAATAAGGTAATCTAGGCATCTGAAATGTTTTCAGAAAGAGGGAAAGAGGTAAAATGGCTCTTTAAAGCAAATTATTGAAATTGAATTGTCAAAAAAATACGATTGCTAGTGCTAGTAAACTACATTTCAGAATTACAAACATTGGAGGAAAATAAGTTAAAAAAAACGAAAACAAGGAAAAAGTGAATCTAACTTTTGTGCCGATTTTGCATGTTCATTTCGTGCCGCATTTTGTTCATTCCTGATATTGATTGAATTGCAGCTTGGTCTGGATGCTCTCCGCAGCAATAAAATACGTCTTCTGTCCATTTCTGATTATCCAACCGAAGGCAAAAAACATGCCACCATTTTCCGCACAAATCACATCGAACCTGTAAAATTGATAATGAATAGCATAACTTTGCTGAATATTGGATGGAACTCAAAAAAGTCACTACAAAATATAGCTTACCCATTGTGCGTTATTGACCTCTCCAAGGCAATTTTTGTTGAAGTGTTGGCAATCATTTTTTGTAGAATCTGCTTCAGTGTAATCTTCGTCATCGTATTCAATTTTTATTTTTTTCTTCTCGTTTTCAAATTTCTCCCAATTTGCTGATTTCCTTGGTCTTCCCCGCTGTCTCTTATTCGGCGTTTCGAATCCCTGAAAAATGATAATTAAAACATCATTATCTGTATAATAAAATTTTTTGAAGAGATTTAAGTTTTTTCTAAAGACTATGAAAATTCAAACTCCTAAGACGTCTGGTTAAAAATCTATAACTAAAAAAAAAAAACTAGAAATAAGCAGACTCATTGAAATTTAGACTATAAAATAAAAACATTTTTGATGAAAAGTGGCATTTACTAAATTAAAAAAAAAGGAATCTGTTGAAAGACTTGATACATTCCATCAGAAAAAGAAATTTGCCAATATTGACAGTGGATGGGCCTTGTTCATTTTTTCTTGAAAACTCACTTTTGGTTCTGACACTTTCTGTTGTTGGGTGTCTATTTCCATCAAATCGTCGCCAATTTGAGATACATCACACTTCTGCGGGAAACTTTGGAATACATTGGAAGTTGCTCGAGTAAGTTCTGAGTTGAGAGGTAGAGCAAAATTGTGGTTCTCATCCTGTGACGTCTTTCTCTTTTTATGAATCTCGGTGCCCGACGGCAATAAAGCTCTTTTCGTCGATTTTCTTTCTTCTGGTGAATTGTAGACAACTGCGTCGTCATCGTCCGTCAAACCAGTTCGCGGAATATGTATACGGGGAATTCGGATTACCAAGCTCTCTGAAATTTTAACAATAAACATGTCTAATTTGAATTGTTTTATATTTTACCTCGTCTGAGACCCGGATTCCCATCGAAATTACTTAAAGGTGACACATCATATGTTTCCTCAGGAAGATTATTTGTCAAACATTGTTGGCTCGAATCCTCAGAAATATTTGGGCTTGCTGATACAGCTTCTTGTTGTAATGACGATACTGGTGACATCATCTCCTCTTCTTGACTGTCGGTGTTTACAGAGCTAGGCTCTTGGAGTCTCGATGAACTTGTGGTTTCTGTAAAGAGGAAAAACTTGGAGGAAATAAAGGTGTTCTCTGATAACCTCCAAGAAGGTTGTTTTGAGAATTTCCATGATTTTGGTTAGCTGTAAGCCCAACATTAGCTGAAACGTGAACTGATGATGCCAGACCTATTCTCGATTCTGGAATTAAAAACAAGCTTTTGAGTCACTGAAAATGAAAAAGTACCATGATGTTCATTTGAAGAAGCATTAAAAGCTGGAGAGGTGCCAGAAGTTGATGTATGCGCGCCTTGTAATAAGCTGGTGATACTGTGCAATACAGTTGAATCGCTGGCATTGAAAATAGTATTAGTTTCGATCGGATTCTTAGAGAATTGCGATTCTGGAGGTGATTTCATTGCAGCAAGCTCATTGATTTCTGACATCTGTTGCCCATTTTGTGAAATGATTGGGATGAAATCTGAAAAACAAACTACAGATCAAATTGCATTTGTTTGTTATTACTTCCAACTCCTCCATCAGAAGGTGTAGCAGATATTGGTGGGGAAACATCCTGTCCAACTGATGTCTCTTGATTGTATAAAAACTGAGGATTAAACCCGGGGAATGGGAGAAATCTCAGTTGGAAATTTCTGAGTAAATCAAGTTGGTCTAAATGTTGGAGACTCGTAAAAACGTTTTGAGGTTGTTGGAAACTTGTAGAAGGATTGTTGAGGATCGATGACAAGAATTGACTTCTTCCCAACAGACCATTCATACTCGGATTAAGAGCGACTGGTTGTGGTGTGCATTCTGAAAATTGCATCTCCCGGAAATTGTTGTATTAGTTATTATTAAAATAACGAAAAGCCTACAGTACCGGTTGATGAGATATACAAAAACGTCTTTTAAGTTGACTTGTGACCACTTTCGTCATTTTGCCATTCTGAAGCTCAGCTGTCAAGTTTCCGATCACTACTCAGCTCTACACCTACCAAATGTTTCAAAGTGATCTGAAACTTGACAGCAGAGCTCCAAACTTCTAAAAACGAATATTAAACTTCTAAAAACAAACTTCTAAAAACGAATATTTCCTCTAATAAAAGCCCACCTCTAATAGAAACCCACCCTTTGACGTGCTTAAAAACATAGAAGCCCACTTTTTAACGTAAGTTCATGCAGCTCAGGTCGTGCAGTTCGTCTTTTCGGTTATTGGAGGGATTTTTTTTCCTAATTAAAACCTTTCTTAATAATTTCAGCTTTTGATAATTTCTTTAGAAGGAGGTTGAAAAATAGAAGCCTGTGGGCTTCAATTAGAAGAATTACAGTAGCTAAAAATAAACTAAAAATAGTTTTTGTCTATATTTTAATTGGTATTGTAACGTAAAAACTGCCGGGACTTAGAAAACTTAGAAACCCAATTATCTCAGTTTCTAAAAAAGATAGCAAAAATCTGTCAACTGATAATTTTTTTGCCATAATATCAGTAACAGTTTATCAATTGAAACATTTTTGATATCTATTATAGCAATTAAGATAATTGAGCTTGAAGTCAACCTTTTATTTGAGTTTTTACTGTATACGGTAGAACCTAGCGTTTTAATAAATAGTACCTGGAGATGGTTCCCGTGAAACACTAGCACTGCTGTCTCCATTTCTAGTAGTATTCCTCTCTGAAAAAGATTTGATTGGAAAATACATCACTTTTCGTGTTACTCACTTCTTTCAGGGAATAAACTCAACACGTTTTGCGATTTACACGCGATTTCACAGACTCTCCTCACGCCATACTGATCCGAATTCATCAACCAGTGATCTGAAAATTATGCAGTTTTTAGTTTACATAAAAGAATGTTTTTCAAAATCACCTTTTGCTTCCTGTAGCAATTTTCGATCGACAATCACATTCTCCGATCCAAAGTATGCCTTGATCTTCAAAGGATGGTTTTGGAATTTTGGAACGTCGAACGTGTACCGACGACGGATTACCCCATCTTGGAAGTAAAGACTTATCCGCTGATAAGATAACTTCAATGAGAAAAGCGGCATTTCCTCATTTCTCGACGTGTTGGTTCTTTGTAGAGCAAAAATCATCTCGATCGGACTCATTATATGGATGAAAAACATTTTCTTCGATTGCTTTCCCAGCGTTTCCTTTATCTGCCACGTTCTTCTTCTCGAGGCTTCAGAAATATAGCTCCTCAAGCTCATTCGGTTATCCTTCGTCAGCACGGCTTTGATGTCAAATTTTCTGTTTGTGTTTTGGATCCACGTCTTGCTAGTATAACCGTCATCCGTTTGAATGGTTATTTTACTTTCCTGATCCAGCTGGTTTTCCGGCAAAAATGAGACACGAGGGCCCAGAATGAATTGTCCCTTGCCGATTCTTTGAATTGAAGTCGAGTGACCATCATCGGTTGATCTGTCACCTATTCCGGAAACTTGAAGAAGAGCTGGGCCGTCAGCAGATGGAGTGATTTGATGATCGTTAACGCCATTAATCATCAATCCAGGAAACGCCGGATTCAGATAACTGGGAATTTGTTGAGATTCTGAAATGTATCAGGTAAGTTAGCGCTACATAACCATGTGCATGAATGTGTCTTCTAAAAATTTGTGGAGATTTCATAGTTTCTTTTCCAAAAGTTCGAAAATTCCGTTTTTGTTAAATTCAAAAGATTCCGTAAATTCCACTTTCTTAATATTCGGATAATTCCTAAATTCCGAAATTCAGATTTTTTTCAAATTTAAAAGTCTCGACTTTTCAGATTTTGGACTGTTACGTAAATTCATTTTTTTTTTTTGAAATTTAGGATAATTTGAAATTCCGAACTATTAATTGTTTTATTTTGTAATTCAATCCGAAATTCCAAAATTTGAAGTATGTAAAATTGGCGAATTGCGATTTTTGTTCATTCGAAATATTACGGAGTTTCGAAGTTCCGATTTTTTCAAAATTTGAAAAAAATCTTCCGTATTTCTTAAATTTCAATTTTTCAAGATTCAGATGTTTCGGAAATTCTGATTTTCGAATTTTGGTTTATCTCGAAATTCTGTTTTTTATTTCAAAATTCGGATGATACTGAAATTCTGAAATTTCAATAATCCAAGTTCTCATACCAAATTCTCAGATTCCAACAATATTTTTGATTGTTTCGAGTATGGCGCGAGGTGGTACGTGGCTCACTTTTTATGAGGCCATTACAAAAGTAAGGGAACGGGAAAATGACAAATAACTCGTGTGAGCCTGAATGTGTTTTATGACAAATATTCCAAAAGGTCAGTACGGGATACTGTAGAATTTTCTATTCAAAAAGGATCTTTCAACAACCTACAAAGTTTTGATTTTAGAAATCTGAATCATCCAGAGGTTCCAAATCTCCAATTTTTGAATATTGGATAACTTCGAAAATTCAAAAGTCGGTTTTTTGATATTCCGGAGTTTCAACTTCTTAGAATTCAGAAAATTCAGAAGATCAAATTTTTAAAAATCTGAATACTTTGAAAATCCGAAATTTCAAAATTGTTTTGACTTCCTTATTGTAATTTTCAAAATTTCTCTATTTGAGGGATAAGCTTTTTGAGAATTAAAAAATTACCCGGCTTCAAATATTGGTTCCTTCTTGCTTCTCCCATAACCACAGCTGCTGGTGCACCTGTTCCAAATCCAAAAGGTGCGAGCATCATCAACAAAGGATTGGGAGGCGGCACAGCGCCAGTGGCAGGGTTCATCATAATTGTCGGTGTTTGTTTGAAGTTTTTCAATTGACGATGAAATTAAGCTTGTCTGAAATTTTATTGAAAATTTGCAAAATCTTGAAAAAAAATTTTCGTAAAAAACAACAAAAAAGAAACAAAAAATTCTGAATTTTTGAAAAAAATTTATTCAAAGATTCTTCATCTGGCCAGGCTGTAAGTTTTAATGGTCTAGGTTTTCTACAAAAAAGGACCCGTTGCAAATATGACTTTTTTCCGAAAAATTCCTAAAATTCTGACCATGTCGAAGGCACATGCGAAAAGAAAAAAGAAAAAAAAAAAAGCAAAGTTTTGTGAAGAAATTCCAAAGCTCCGAAATCCCAACATTTTCCAAATCGGGTTACCCCGAAATTCCGAAATTCTGAATTTCTCTAAATCGGAAGATTCTGGATTTGGGAAATTTAAATGACATTCCGGAAAACTCCGAAAAGGTTCCGAACATCCCCTGGCAAATTTCGAAAAAAATATTTAGAAACCTATAATTTTTGCACTGGTCTGCTCATTTTTCGAAAAATATTCTCTCTTAAGCTACCCTAGTTCCAAAAAAACTGTTTTCAAGAAAAAAAACTTTGAAAGGGAACCTCCCTAACAAAATAAATCACCCAAGTTTTCTCGTTACCGGGATTAATGATACTTATATTGTACCACCCAGGTGCGAGGAACAGAAAAAAAATTGTTTGAAAAAGAACGAAGAGAGGACTAATGACAGGTGCATTGCTCATTAATCTTTCAATTATGTTATTGGAAATTTAAAAAAAATGAAAAGGACACAGAGAAATTTCTGCCAAAAAACAATTTTGTATAAATGTGCAGTGAGGTAAAAAGAGATTAGTACACAAAAATAGGATGAGAAGATTGCATATTAGTGGATTTTTGGAAGAAAGAAGAGAATTTAGAACACCATTATTTGGAGAAAATAAAGAGGATGAGTATTTTATACTCTATGTGTGTGGGATGATCGTAGACATGTTGATACACTACAAATGATTCTGAAATTTGAAGTCTATAAACTTCAGCCCCCACTCTTCTTGATATATGGGAGGGTAATTTTAAAGCAACTCCGGGCATTCCAAGTTGGACATAATAAAATCCCACGCAGGTTTTACGGCACCCTACTCCGATCATTGAAATTAGGAAAAAACGTTTTTGGTTTGTTGAACTGAAGGGGGATTGAAATTAGCTCCAAACCCAGAAGGAGGTTACGGAAATAGAAATTCACTGAAATTTCAAAAATTTAAATATCCCATACAAAGTTTATTTTTAAAAATTCGAAAGTTTAGAAAATAGCCTTTTTTCAAAATATCCAGTTATCAGAATTCTGGAGTTCTTAACAATGTTAAAGCCGGCCGATGGTTCCGACGGTGTTGCTATAATTTGGAATCTTTTTTTTTATTGAAATAATCTCCAAAGTTTCATTTCGAGAATTTTCGGAAGTTTTGGAGAGGTAACATTTTTAACTCCCTTAAAATTTTAATTTTTTTTCAGAAATTAAATTTTTACTGTGCTAAAGACATTTGGAAAATGGGAAAAATAAGAATTTGAAATAATGATAAAAATCCAAAAAATAGAAGATTCCAGAAAAAAAAATTGATGAGAAACTTTTACGAGGCGATTACAAAAGTGAAGGGAAGGGAAAATGACCATTCAAGGGTTATAACTCGTGGGAGCCTATGTTAATGCATTTTATGACCACTATTAGAAAAAGGCACGACTGGATACTGTAGAATACTGTATACAAACAATAGTTGAAGAATTTTATATTATTCCGATGCCATTTACATGTAAAGATTTCGAAAAAAAGTAGAAAAAACCCCAAAAAGAGTCAGGATATCACCCCTTAATTTCCGGCTTAAGGGGCCCTAGTCACCAAGGCGACCATGTGGAAAAAAAACAAGTATAAAACAAAAGAGGGCTTGTAGAAATATCCCATAACACAAATTCCCAGATTTTTGGGTGTCCGGAGCATAGCCAAAACGACGCTCCGCCCCATTACGCTCTTTTTTGGACGCCGCCTATTTTTATGTCTCTGCTCATCGTCTATCCCCATAGCACAAGTAGGTTTCGCTGTTCAGTTGTGAATATAAAAAAGAAATGTGTGCCGAGAAATCTAACCATTGAAAAAAAAAATCAAGGTTAACTTTCGGAATCGGAAGGTGAAGTACGAAAAAGAAAGGGTCGGTCCAAATTGATAAACAAATTGAAAAATCACTGCGTGAAAATTGAGTCTAACGAAAAGTTTATATTTCAAACTTGAATTACAAACAGGACAGTTCCTAGAGATGTAGTGGTTCTGAATTCCATATTTTGTATTCCGTTTGCAGGAAAGTGAGTCAAGACTCCGCCTACTCCGGCAGCCAGTGGCTAATTTTTTTATTGAGGGTGTCTTCATTAGCATATCATGTTACTATCTATGAACACGCTCTTGGCATCTTCCCGTCGAGTTCCTGTGCTCATCGTAAATTAAAAGAGTGTCATAAAATCGACGGAGTCAATCAAAGAGAGTTTACGCGTGTCTCCTTTTCCCGCCAGACGTCTTTTTTATACGTCTACAAAAAAGAGCTGGCTGTCTCGAAGCGGCACTCTTGGCAGTATTATGTTCTCCCTTTTTGATTAAAAAAGGTTTGAAAAATTTAACCTGGAATTTCGAGAACATTATTTTTTTTTCATGTCCCCCCACCTTTAAAAAACTCTTCTCAAAAATGTATCAAACAAATTTTTTTTTGATAAATTTCGACCAAAAAACATACTCATCCCGGCCGGGTCTTCAACGATTTTCGCAAGTATGTAACTGCTCTTTTTACCGGCTCAATTGGTTTTTAATCAGCAATTAGTATTATTGCGGTTGTGTTTGATGCGCGGTTCTGGGTTGCCTTTATTATGAGGTGGAAAAAAATTTGAAAAGTAGAATATAGGAACCATAACAAATTTAAAAAATCTATTGATGTTTACCAAAAAAATTGGGGGGGGGGGGGTAATACTGTGAGATGAAATAGACAAAGGGCAAAACTGAACATTGCAGATTTTTTGCACAATAGTATGAAGAAAAATTCGAATTTTGGGAACAGACTCCAAAAAGGGAGCAAAATAAACGAGGGGACTGGAGAAGGACTGGGCAGGTGTGAAAGGAGGAAGATAGTTTCGATGTAGGATAATCAACTGGGAAGTAATAGATATCAGGTTAATCGAGAAGTTTATTCTTTCTGGCCTGTTCCTTCTGGATCTGAAGCCACTTTTTCTTAGTCGTCCCTTCTAGTGAATCTTGCGCTTTCTTGGAGTATTCTCCATGGCAGCAATGAAATGCATTTTTGTACGCCTTAATTTCAAGGCGGATACAAAACGCGTGCCACCACTTGTGGCATGTGTCGCATTCCATCTGTAAATAGTTACAGTAGAATGAATTTGTTCCGCTATAGTTTAGGTTTTGTAGATCTTTACTTACCCACAGATCATCAGTCGTCCCATTTCCGATCAGACAGTTGGGATTGAATGAGGGGCACCAGTTCGACTGAAATAATATTCAAATTTGGGTTTGAATATTCTATATTCAAGCACTAGAGGTTCAAAAATCCGAAAACTCACCCGATCTTCATTGTCTTCTTTAGAATGATGATCTTCTTCAGATGATGTTGCATCCACAACTGGTGGCTTTTTTTCGCTGTTCTCGGTCTGATGGGCTTTCGAATATTTTGAGTAACACCGACACTCTTCCTTCTTCGTTTTTTTTCACTTTTTCATACAAAGAATCGGATGACGAACTGGACCATCGTTTACGGGATGATGAGCCACGCTCATCTTCCTCACTTTCCTCATCTGAATCTGGAGTTTGAGCCAGTTTCTTCTTTTTATCAAAGTTCCTCGAGTGTGGTAGACCCTCTTTCTGTGAAGAAACCGTCTTGGTCTTAAGCGATTCGTGAGCAGCGACCCTTCTCTCTGGTTCTTCTTGTCTGTCTGCCCTTTTTTGTACGATAACAGCAATTTCCTTCTTTTCTACTTGTTCCTTGATTTGCTGGAGATTTGAAGGCAAAAGCAATTTTTCTGGATTATGAGCATCTTTAACAGGTTTTTTCTGATCAACTGCTTGGTTTCGCTGTTGCACAAGTGCTAGTAAAACTTTGGTCATATCCTCATTTTGAATGAGACGAGAAGGAGACTGTTCTGGATGACTTGTCAGTTCTCCTGGGTTAACTGCTTTCCTGGCTGGCTCTTCGGATTTTTTCAGATTTATTTGTGGGGCGAAACCTGCTGAATCTCTGTCTCCTTGTAGGTCATCCATTCGGGGCTTTTGAATCTTCACCTGCTCTTCAACAGAAGAGACATCAGGGGAAGGGACGGGCGAGCGGGCTGGTGTTTCATTCACCACATCGATTTCTTCTTCACCTTCATCTTCAATTTGCCCTTCAGCAAGTAATTCTGAAATACATAGAATTCAAAAACAGGCTAACTGGAATACACATACCTCCAGTATGTGGTGCAAGTGTAACATGTGACGAAGTTCTTGAATCCACTGATGGGTTTTTGAAAGCATTCGCATCTGGAGATGAAGTCGAATTTTGATTCAAAGATTGTAGCCTTCCAGAACTTTCTTCGTTGGTGGGGGACGAAGAATTATCACTATTCCCTGTAAATTTTTCACCGTAAAACCAGTAATATATAGATCAGCTTTTCATCTGATATTTTTGTGCCAATTTATCACATTTCCTGTAAAGGATATAAAGAATGCGTCAACTGATAAAATGTTTTCGATTATATGGTCAACAATTTTTCAGTTGACAACTTTTTCATGTCCTTGACAAGAACAGTTATATTAGGTTGGCAATTAAGTCTTTGTGCACTTCTGTTTTCCTCTTTTCTCTCAACTAAGCTAGAACAATAATATGTGTGTAACCGGATATGGTATATAAGATGATAAGGTTATTCACAATAACCATCATTTGCCCTGCTCTCATTCCGTTTGCGAACGAGATGCCCCTTTTGATACCCACTGTTTTTGGGTGAAATTCCTGTTTGATGACGTCTACTGGCTGTTTATCGAAGTCAAGACATTGGGCTTTTCTGTGATGGTTAGTATGTATGACTCTCTTCTTATCTAACAAGGAAAGTGTTTTCAGACACCGGTTGAGAATTTGTTGAAAATTTGAACAAGTATACAATATGAGCCCCTGAACATGGTGTCATTTTTTGTTTTTCCAACTCGGCCTTCAGAAGCTGAAAATTTGCGTCTGAAATTTTAACATGCTTTTAGGCGCCTTTCCCCCTTTCTTATATTCATTCAGTAAAGAGGAGAGAGCAGCGAGAAGTGGTGTAGCGGTGAGGAGGGACGGACGTGTCTGACAAGGGTCAGGTTCGATACCCCTCTCCAGAATCTTTTTAGTTGTTTTTTTCTGAACCTCTGGAAGTCTCAATAAGTTGCATAAATTTTTTTCGAAATTTTTTTAATCCAGATTGTCATTTATTTGGAAAATATCATTATTTTTGATAAAATTCGAAAATAACTGGTAGATGTTCTGGAAAACTTCTGGAAGCCCCACTTTCAAGTCTTCGCTAGTCGAATTGGTAGTCTGATTTCCCTAGATTGTCTCATTTCTGCCTTGGAAAAAAGCAATATAAATCAGAAACTATTCAATTCATAACTATTTGAGTTCTTCTCGTCAATTTTCGAAGTCTACGATCCATTGAAGTTTCTAAAGAAATCCCTTATTTGTGATTTCGAGAGGTATTCAGGCTATCACATCTTGTGAAAATACGCATTTCATCATTTATCTACGTTTGGAACTCATTTTAGCTCATTTTGAAAATTTTCGAAAAATTGTAAAAATTGCCAAAGGGGTACCCCATGCGACATTTTTTCAAAAAAAATTTTTTTTGAAAAATGAGGAAACTTTCTCAGATTGTAGAGCAACATTTAAAAGTACGATTTACATACAAAAAACGTCGAAGAACTGTTATTAACCCTTTCAAAAATTCACTCCAAACATGAGAAATTAGCACTGATTTCACTTAAACAGCCCATAACTTATTTCACAGGGCCGATTTGGAAAAATTGACTTCAGTTCTGTGATGAGCGTGCCCAAAAGTACCAATGACAAAAGTTTGAACAAATTCTCAACCGTTGTCTGAAAAGACTTCCCTTGTAAGGTGATAATATAATTCAGCCGCTTAAAGTTCCGGAGTAGAGTAAGGAGTTGCATGCTCATGTTCATTTGCCGCTGAACCACAAAATCGGTCAAACTTTACAACGGTTTCTCTATGGGGACACTGTCTTTGTAAACTTCCATCAGGCTGTAATAAATATAGGATACTTTCAGGTTAGAAATAAATGTAAACAATATACAGAAATTTCACCCAAAAAAAGTCGGTTTGAAAAGAGGAATCCTGTTCGCAAGCGGAATAAGAGCAGGCCAAATTATGGTTATTGTGAATAACCTTATCATCTTATATGTATACCATATCCTGTTACACACATGTTACTTTTCCAGCTCAGTTAAGAGAAACAAGGAAAACAAAAGTGCACAAAGATTTAGTTGCCAACCTAATAATTGAACACAAAATTAAAAGTTAGGGGTCCTTTATATTACAGCTTTTACGCTCTATGAACACAAACGTTTGGTGCAAGTAACAGCGGGTTTGTGCAGTGCTAAATGTTTTATAGTGCTTTTGTGAATAAATACCATGAAATAAACAAAATTTTCAGTTCTAAATCGTGCTGAAAGAATGCAAGTGAACGGAAAAAGACAGAACAACAAAAAGGGAAGAACAGTATTAAAGGTGCATTACAAATTGTGGAACAAGGCTGATACAGTTTCTAAGGTGTGTTGATTTACCAGCTGAAGCAAATAAGTTGTTCCGAGAAGAGCTGACTGTTGAATTTGTGTTTAGTGTCGGTTCTGGAAAGGTTATGATTTTCTAAAAGTCAGTGATTAGTACCTGTTGAACCTGAGTTGGATGATGTTGTTGGGGTGACCTCTTTCGGTACAGAACAGGCGGGACTTCCCATAAAGTTTACTGAAAAATTTTTGCTTTTGATTTTAATCAGATATAGATTTTTTGACCTGGAAACAAGGATGGTTTGATTTTCAACTTGATAACAAGTGGATCCGTGTTTGAAGGAACAACGAAGGTCGTTTTGGTAGGAAAAGTGAGTGAATCAAGTGTACCCGAGCCGTTGAAGAGTATGCACAGATTTTGCCCTATCAGAGAAATAGTTATCAATGGCACAGACACCCCCAGATGAATCGGTTTGAGGAAGTGTGTTAAGCTGTGGTTGAAACCACCCGAGATGGACAGAAATAATTCAGAAGAGCTTAATTTTTCCTTGATACTTGCGTTCCAAACATCTTGTTCTTTCAAGAACAGATTACCTAAAAACACGATCAACCGAACACGGAATAACTTCTTAATCAAACCTGTCAATGCATTCGAAATATTTTCATGTTTGAAGCGATTTGCAGATATATTCAACTCTCCTTCTGCGTTGAAAGACATTGATAAGTACACGGAGATGTTCGAGCAATGCACCCAGCTGTGAGTTGTATTTTCATCTTTTGTGTCGATGATGAGCTGGTGTTTTTTGAGTGCCACAGTTTCACATGATGTTTCAGCACTGGAAAGAGAAAAGAAGCCAGATAGAGAATCTCTGTTGGTCTGATTGCGAACCTCTGAAACTATTATCAGTTGTCAAACATTCTCGATTAGGTTTTTCTTGTAATTGGGCATCCGAAAAATTGCGCCAAGTTCAAAGTTTGACTTTTTTTTTGAATTACCAAAACCCTTTTCATTTCTTGAAGGGTCCGACCAAAGAACATCAATTCTGCTCGATTAACATTTGAATTTCCAGAAAATTCTCCGAAAACGCAAAGCATCTTATTTTAGGTACGAAACTAACCTGGCATTTCATCAGTTGCTCTGCTGGTACCAGTGAACCCATCATCAACGGGACCAGGTGCTCCGGAAGAGGACATTGTCTTTGTTTCTGAAACGAAGAATACTGAAGATTCTCACCAAAGAAACACGATGTTTTCAACAAAGGATGAAACAACTCTTTTCCTCCTTTCGGAATGTTGTGGTTTTATGAAAGATTTTTAGCGCAAAGAAGTTGATACCAGACAGAAAAACAAATTTTGAGGCTTGGAGCATTACAACTCGTGGTTTATAAAATAAACTCTCCAGTGTTTTGGTTTCCCTCGCAGGCAATTAGTAGTTGCCAGGTTAATCCTAGTTTTGTGTCTCAATCGACGTCATTGTTTTTTCCTTTGCTCCTTATCAGGGTGTCTGCTGCTCTTTCGTGGGAAAAGTGTAAACATTATTTACACTTCAAGGAATTCAAACTTGAGAAAAATTTTTGTTGCAAGAATACTATACTCAGTGAAGGCAGATGTAGAGAATCGTATCTTTGCATCACACACGATGAAAAAAAAATTGACAACGATCTATTTTTAACTCAAAGCGCGTAGGTTTTACTACAAAACATGTGTCAGATTATGATGAATGCTACGAAATATTGATGCAGACTTTTTTTGATTTCTATTTTTTTAGAACTCCCACAGAAGAATGGAGCTCAGTTTAAAAAGGGTTCATAAAGTTTTCGGAGTTTGTTTTGGGTTACGGTAGGTATGTAGTTTGACGTGAAGGTGTACAGTGACTAGTGCTCGTTTCCTATATGACATCGGACGGCGGAGCAAATTTCCTCGTCCTGGCTCAGCGACACTTCCAGTAGTGAGCTCACAAGTTCAACTTCTCGAGGAGCTTACATGAATAAAATTTGGAGAACTACAATTATTTTATCCCCCCCCCCCTCTCTTTTAAGAAGAAATCAAAATGAAGAAATAGATGGAAGCTGACGAAAAGTGGAAAGAAAGAAATCTGACTAAAAACAGAAAAGGTAAACAAAATGAACTAAAATTGAGAAAAACTTCAAGAAACAGGTGTGGGCAAAAAAAAAGAGACGCGGATGAGAGAGTAAAATAGCAAGCACTCATTTCTCAAATCACAATTGGACGCAGTGCTCTTTTTTCCAAACGAAGAAAAATATGTGACCTGTCACGAGGGTGGTGTGTTGATGGATGAATCGTATAGTAGTGCATATTTCGCAAATTGAAGATGAAAACCTAAAATGGTAATGAGTCAAATAGATGACGTGGACCAGCGAGAAGAAGACCAGGTTTTTTGAAGACTTTTTTCTTTTGCGGGACCAACATTTTGAGATCCGGTTTTTTCAGAAAGTTACTTTTTCACTGAAGTAAGGATTTCAGTCAGTAGAATTTTAAACCTGAAATGATCTATAATTTTTTACATAGTAACACTTTTTTGCAATAAAAAAATTATTCTGAAACCGGGATTTCAGTTCAAAACCATGCATTTTCTTTTTATTAATATAATCCAGAGATGAAACACACAATTCAGAGAGCATATTAAATGTAAAAAAATTTGAAAATTAGTGAAGATGATCAGAAGAATATTTTGAGATCATAAAGTTTAGGTAGAGCAATAAATTTTGAGGGATTGAGGAGGCGATAACTGAAAATAGTAGAGAACAGATGATAGTATACTAATGAATGGACAGGTTCTGATTGGTGAGATGTGGAACTAGCAAACATGCATAACTATCAGTGAAAATTTTGGGAATATATTAGAAAAATTGATTGTAAGAAGATTACAAAAAGTACGAAAATGACAGTTCAGTGCTCGATGAAAAAAATTTTAATGACAATTTGGGAATGGACGAGAAATCAAAGAATAACCATTACGGAACACATCAGAACCGGTACAAGGCTCTCCAGCGTCTGGCCGTTTGTCCACGTACTGCGCGGGTGACATCTTTGGATTTTCGTTCACCACAGCACCGCAGCTTCTTTTTCTTCTGTTCGGACCACTCAACGTTCTCTCCAGTGACACATACAGTATGCCACATTTGACCACAAATCCGACAGTTCACCTGAAAACAAAAAATCATTTATTATAGTTTTTATGACTGCAAATTTCATCTGTTGAAAAAATTAAAGGTGTATTATTACGTGGAAGCGTTCACCATTACTCGACTTGAATTTTCAAACTTATTTCAATACGCTTTAGCTAACTAATAAGAAAATAATCCCAAATACCGTACTTCCTCTAATAGAAGCCTACCCAGAAAGTCAACATTAAGCTTAATTTTTTCGATTCAAGTGGAAAACATCAAACATTTGTCAACTATTAAATTTGTTATCATAACATTTCCAAATGTTTGTTGTTGAACTTTTTTGATATACTTTACAAAGATTGAGATATATAAGAGCTCAAATTTGACGGGTTGGTGGTAGAGGAAATACAGTAGTTTTAAAACAAATCATTGACGAAAACCAGTAAACTAGTAAATGTTAATTATTTGACTCACTCGGAATAGATATTGCCCCATCAACATTTTTTCCAAGCAATGGGACTGGGAGACACCACATTTATCATTCTTTCTGCTGCTCATCGCATTATAATCTCTTGCATTATATTCGCAAGCTGATGATTCACTCTCAGAATAGTTTGAATCACTCGAATCCTCACTATCGGATAATTTCTCAGTTTCATTGATCAATTGCTGTAACAAACTATATGGAAAAATAGCGAATACATTTGCTAACCTTATCTGCTCCCAAACGAATCTTTTTCGGGACTGTTTCTAGCGGGGTATCTGCGTTGATTCGTTTTCTTCTTTCTTCCGTTTCTTTCAACAGCTTCTCCAGTACTTTTTGTAAATCAGGTGATTTGTCTACTGACAATAATCTTGCCTGTTCTAAATCGAGAATTCCCACATATCTCGATGTATTAGAACTGTCTGAAAACAAATAATTGTGAGAAATTTTGCAGAAAAATATACTTTACCGTCGGCCAGTAGGTTTCCTTCTATTAGTGCTGCAGTATTTATTCCTAGTTGAGCGGCAATCTTGGATTCCTTGCCACGGTGGTGACTGGCTCCAACTACCAATTGAGTCTCAGAACATTCTTTATGTTCTGATTTATTTCCATTGTTTCGACTTTCATTTCGCAAAACTGCATCTGGAACTTTTCATTTTTCAATTACCATAAACACTCTGATAGAGTGCCACTTAGCTTGTCAACTTTGAGCCCGTATATCTCTATTTTTTGTGCAAGATATCAAGAAGTGGTCAACTGATAAAATGTTTATCATAACTTCAAAAATATTTCATCTGTTTACCACTTTTCGGTGTCTTTCGCAGAAGTCGAGACAATTGAGGTAAAAGTTAGCGGGTCGAGTGACTCTCTATAAGAGTGTTTACAGAAAAAAATGTTTGATAACTCACTGTTTCCTGCAGTCATTGACTTTCCATTCGGTTGTTTTGCTGGAGCATTTTTCTGGTCAGTGTTTTCAGAAACTATCTGCGCCGTCCCCATTGAGTTGTTATCATTTTTTGATTGCATATCCACATATTTAGGTGAGAGAATAGCTGTGATTTGAAATTCTCCAGTTGCCGGGGTGTCAAATTTGATACTGGATAAAGGACACCATCTCTGAGTTATCTCTTCATCCTCGTTTCCACCATTTCTCATAGATAGTTTTCGGTCTTCCAAGGAGAATGAAAAAAGCGAAATCGGCTTTTCCGAATTTTCAAACTTTCCAATGAGAGGCGACATGTAGTTATATTCAATAATTCCGCTGATTGTGATCGTGAGGCATTGAGAATCCGCATTGTAGGTATTTTTGATAGCCCATTTGTTGCCGGCAGGAGGATCGTTGGTAGTTTGCTCGGGTGGTGTATGACAAGCCTGAATTTCCAAGAATCCCTGTTCATTGATGACGGCCAAGAAGAGGAACTTGGAGTCTCGGATATGTGTCCAATTTTGGAATTGGCTTCCGGAAGCGGTGCGGAACTCGAATTCACAAGAGAATTTAGTCCTTTTCAGGAGTTCGTCAATCATCATCGAGTTGAAAATATGATTGTTTTGTTTAGAAAGAATGGATTCATCATTTGTGTCTGCTTCTTGGTCCACTTCAGCGACTCTGTTTTCACCGTAATCTATTCCAGCATCTGGAAATTTGCTAGAAATTGTCTCAAAAATACTAGAAATAGTTTCAATAGAAGACCCGGAAAATGGAGTAAGGAACAAATTTGTGAAGGATTTTGGCGAAATTTTAAGTAGTATTATAGATTATAAGTAGATAACATTTTAAAAATTTTGTATTAAAAATTGCAAGAAACGTCCGAAGAATGTGAAGAATTGGGAAGACAGAAAAACATTTCACACACCTGAGAATTGGATTTTGATTCCATTATTTTCTGGTGCGGCGATTCTTGGATTATCTAGGATCGCTTCGACTGAGACTGCGTCCGTAGCTGCATGTTGTGGAGATCTGGTACCTTGAGAGATGCTTTCAAAATTACCAACGGAAGCATGCAACTGCTGTGGACTTGTCACTGGAGTTCTAGGAAACTCAATTGAATAAGGTACAAGATTTGGCATGGATCCTTCTCGAATTCGACGGTCTTCAAAATTAGAATCACTGCTCTGTGCATCTTGCGCCGCAATAGGAGAGAATATTTGTGCCAGTTGGCGTTCTAGTCTAGATTCTTGCATATCTTGGTCGGAAATCATAAGTTTTGCGATTTTCCTGCCTCCTGAAAATTAACGATGTTCAATAAAATCGGATTCATCTTGATTTCTATGCAAGATATCAGAAATCTGCAAACTAATAAAATATTTTTGATATTGCGATGAACAATTTGTCTGTTGCCAACATTTTCATATTTTTAGCAAAAACCAAGATAAAGCTGCTGATAGTTAAAAGGATCTTCTATTATAGGTCTTACCTATGTCAAATAAATCAAAGTTTGACACTTACCTAGATTCAACCCATCTGGAGGGTCCTGAACACTGTTTGCCGACGGACTGGAGATCAGCGAATGAGCATCCGGAAATTGTTGAGATGTCCCAAACGGGTTCAATAAATTCCAAGGATTTCCTTGAAGAAAGTTGCTCGTGTTGATCATATTATGGGGCATCATTGCTGGGAGTGGCTGACCAGCTCCTGGGGCAATTATGGGATTTATAAAGACATTAGATAATGTGCGTTGTGGTGCGTTAGCCATCCGGAAACCAAAGGCGTTGTTCATTACCTCATTGCTCGGAAAGAAGGGAACAAGTTGGTTTGCTTGTTGTGGTTGGGTGCTGAGATAACGAGAGATATCAGAGGTATCCATAATAATAACCCGCTGTTTGAGAATTCTGAAAAATATTGTTTCAAAAAATAACAAGACGGGAAACGTTGAGTTAGGGTAGATTAAATATAAAATGAAAGAGAGCAAAAAATACCAGAAACTGAATAAAATTAACTAATAAGGATCCTTGTCACAAAATACGCAACAAGTCTGAATAAATCATTAGACTTCGATACTGCCGGATGAAAATTAAACATAAAAACAAATAACGGGGAAGCAAAGAAAGCGAGACTATTCCGCTGAAATGTCATGAGAAATTGCAATATTTTCATTTCATTCTTTTGCAGTTCTAATTTGTTTTTCATAATATTTGACAGTTTCTACAAATCCCTAGAGAAAACTGAAAGAAATTACCGCAGAAAATGAGGGACTCGGAAAAGTAAATTGCGAAATCCTATTTTTGCGTTACAGTGACATTTTTTCAAGTGTGTCTCTGTTTTGTAATGAGAAAAGAAAATGAAACTGTATCGATGATTATGAGAACAAATCTTGCTGAAAATCTTAAAATTGAAATAAGGAAATTACGGGGGAAAACTTATGAAAAAAGAGATTTTGAGCATTCAAGTGGAAAACGCGAAATTTTGAATTACAAATTGAAAAGAACAAATCTCTGATATATTTTTCTGATTTTACAAGGGAACCTCAACACCTTGTGAACCGAAACTGCCAAAAATTGACAACCAATCTTCCTATTTAGGGTGCTCTAATTAGAGTACCATGTTGCTATCTAGAAGATCTAACATCCCTAAATACGGCTTTCTTTACATCGTCTCAATTTCCTTAATCTAAGCAATTTTTCGGGTTTTTGCGCTCATCGTAAATCAAAAGAGAGGTCATAAAATTGATAGAGTCAATCGAAGAGAATTCGCACGTCTCCTTCTCTGTTTAGGAGTTTATACAATGTGGTAAATGCTGGGTGTCTCAAGGCGACCCCATTTTTTACTGGCAAGTCTATGTTCTTACTTTTTGATTAAAAGAAGTGAAAAAAGTTCGCACTTGACAACCATCTTTCGGAAAATCGAGTCACATAAGCGCGAAGAAACTCAGAGAAACAAAGAAAAAGTCGTATAAATGAAATTCGGAAAAGTGTGCAAAACAACCTCAAAACTGAGAAAATATGAGTTGTATAATCCTAAATAAAAAGTATAGTGAGAGTGATACTCTCAACACATGATCTCCATTTGTTGACTCATTTAACCTTTTGGTCCAATTATGTGGACCCGTCTAGGTATCCTCCAGGGGCCGGTAGAGGATCATGAGGATACGGAGAGGGCTCCAATTTGGAAGAGTACAAAGAGAAAGCATTTAGTCGGGAGCACCATTATCTTGATTTAAGATGATTTTGAAGCTGTCAAATTCAGATTTGAAGCTAACATTTTTGGTGAAGATAAATTTCATCGAAAGAAGTTGAGAAAAAAGCAATCAGCAATAAGAATAAAAAAGTTGAGTAAAAAAAACCAAAAAAAAAAACGATATTATTTTTCACCCCTTAGCAACCAATTAGGCAATTACTCGGAAAAAAGTGAATCACTACTAAAATCATTTACTTTCAACCTTTCAAACTTCGAAATCACACCCAAAAAAATATTTTTCGGGTTTGCATGTCGACAGGAAATGATGCGAGGCACAAAAACGGGGAAGCGGCGGACGGTGGAAAACGAAAAGCACCAAATCAGGATTAAGAAAAATGAGACCGGCGCAAATTTCCACCAGGTGGTACCGTTTATGAGATGAGAGCCCCCGAGAGGTGGACTATAGTAAACAGATTCAGAATTGGATCCAGGGATAATTGCAATGTTTCTTTTCGAAATTTCTCAGAGATTCGCTTTGGAATTTTAAAATTTATTTTTTCTATCACAGAAAATGGTGAAAGATTGATAAAGGAGATTTCGAAAACGCGAAAATTTGGAAATTTTTTGCGTGCACCTTGGATATACCCTAATTCAAAAAGCTGAAATTTCAAAAAATCGGACATATTCCTGGAAATTTCGAAATTCCGAACTAGATTTTCGACAAGGCGGAATCTAAAAATCGAAACTGGAAAAACTGAAAGAACCTTTTTGATAAGGAAAAGATCCTACTGTTCCCACGTATCTGAAAGTTTTTTTTTCTGAAAGCTGTTTCTAAGAGAAAAGTCTCACGCTCTTTTTAAATCTAGATACTCAATTATATTGAAACTAAAGCTCCTTAAAACATTTATTATTTAACAAAAACTCAATGTTACAAAAAAAAGTGCCATGAAAAATAACAAGTTCAATAAAGACATGTCAGGGAAAGAACACATTTGATAAAGTTTTTTCAGTGAAAACTTTGGAAAGATCGGAAGGGGACTAGAACGTTGGAAACATTTGAATCAAGAAGAAAACAAAAAACAATGACTATGAATTTGATAGAAACTTGCGTGAAAATTTTTTCAAGAGAAATTGAAAGAATTCGAGGATTCTATATTATGAAAATAGGAAAAATCATGTGAAATGTGTAGAAAATTGAAAATTATGACAACACAAAAAACTATGAGACGGATCGAAAGTTATATAACTAAATTGGTGAGAAAAAGCTTGGAGAATCAGGCTTTCAAAATATTAAAAATTGAAACAAACGAAAAACTTGAATACAGATAGAAAATTGAATAAATAACTGTAGGGGAGAAGCTGGAGATTCAGAGGTTTTCAAGATAAATAAGAATGAGAGGGTGGGGAATACTGAGATAAAAAAGTTTGTTCAAATCTTACTTGGGGAAACGTCACGGATGAATAAGTTTTTTTTTTTTGGATTTTTGGATGTAATATTCAGAAAAGGGATTAGGTGAAACGAAACTGAAGGAAACACATTTCTAGGAAAGAAAATGAGAATGCTGGTAGTTCGAAAAAAAGCTTGAGCAAAGGATATGAAAAATTGAGGAAAATATGATCTGATGAATCTATTATTCAACAATAAACAGGAACGCGGGTTGAAGATGAAGATTTCATCTTACGGGGGTTTGGGACCGACCAATATTTGTTGAAAACGACTCCTTTTTTAGCGGCGAGCGCCATTCCAGCGGATGGGTGGTTGCAACAAAAGAATGCCTTCTGGTATTCTCTGTTTGACTGGGTCAAGCAGAAGACATGGTACCACTGAGCGCAACTGAGGCATTGCACCTGAAATATTGTTTGTTCTAGCTCGATAGTCTCGAATTTTGCATAATGAAGAAAAGTTAACCATACTAACCCAGTGGGCCTGCTTCTGTGGATCCGCAATACAAAAGTCTCCGGTGCCACATTTGTTCTTCGCTGCCTGAGCATCGTCTTCCTGAAAATAAAAAAAAAAATTTGAATTAATTGTGAAGTTCGGTTTTTAAAATCTGTGAGAATTTTTCAAAAATATGGCATTCAGTTTTCCCGTCAAAATCAATAGTTTTTTGCTACAAAAATTTCGAAGTTTCAACTCACCTCATCGTCCTCGATTTCCATTTTTATTTGCTTAGCTGGAATGAGTTTCGCCGCTTCTGCTTCTCTTTGTGCAGCACGTCTGAGACGACGCGCGTCTCGGGCCACCTGCTCCGGTGTCCTCAAGTCCTCGATTGTGACGTTTTCTGGAGGAGAAGTCACATCGGACCCCAGAACCGCGCGTATCAGGCATGGTCCATTTTTCAATTTGAAGACAATCGTTTTCTTCTGCTTGTTGGAGCCGAGATTTCGTCCAGAGAGCTTAGAAATTTCTGAAACAGTATGATTTTTATAGATTCTCAAAAAAAATTTATTCACCTTCGGAGGCTGCTGGTGGGGTTAAAGCGGAGCCTGGCATCTCCGAAGAATCTTCGAGCTCTTTTTTTATATTTTCCGAAACCACCTTGATTTTTTTGTTCTGCTCGGATTCTTCACCTTCTTCAATTTTCCGTTTTGGGGCAACAACTCCCTCAGATGGAGTTTCTTTCTCGAGAACCGTTGATATTGAGAGATTCTTTTGGTTTTTCTTCGAGCTCTTTCTTTCTTCAGATGATCTTTTCGGAATATCAACTTCATAATTTGGAATCTCTACCGAATGTTCAGAAGGCAGCTCAACTAGAGATGACAGTTGTGAGAGCTGAACCAACGATGGAACAACCGCGTAGGCGTTTTCTTCAAGTCCTGGTGAAGGTGGAACCGGATTGTCATCGTGCACATTTCCTTGGTTTTCAAGTTCCCGAAGAAGATGTGCATGGAGAATCTGACTTCTTTGTGTTTTCTGATTGTTTTCAATGACATCCTTCACAGATAGGAGCGACGACAGGCTGAATTCTGAATCGCTTATTGCTTCTTCCGACGTTTCAGCGACCGATAGACGCTCATCCTGCGCATCGCCTTGGTGATTTTCCAGTTGCTGGAGAGCTGCAGTCGGATTGTTTTGCGGCGTTTGCGGGGCCATTCCTTGAAAATTTTGAACGGGAGGAAGAAAATTAAGATATTGGTTTTGAAGAACTTGTTGTTGAATGAATAGATATTGAACCATTAATTGATTGTGAATTTCTGGATATTGTTGGTGATTAGCTCCCAAATTGTGAGCCAGTTGAAACATCGGTGTAGTGAAATTTTCGTTGAACCCGAATAGATCTGCAGCTTGATTCGGATCAAATTGATTGGCCATCCTATCTGCTTCTGGAATTTTTTTTCTTAAAACTATTTAAATTTTGTTGCTACTTACCTTTTTTCTTAGATGCCACCGAAAACAAGAAAGTTGGATACTTTAAATTTGCACGGACTGTTGCTTAAAAACCGTAACGAAGCGGGAAGAAATCTGGAACGAGAGCAATTTAAAGAAATGCTGTACAGATATCTACAAAAAAGAAATTTATAAAAGACGTAAAGCCAATATTTTGGAGAGCGGAAAAAAGACAGATTGGAAGGCAAATCCAGAATTTCGTGCTTATTAGAAATGATAAAGATAATGAACGCTGTTTCTACGAAAAAAAACCTTATAGAAATAATTTTGGAACTAGAATTTTTTCATAATTTGAAATCCAAACTTTTAGCTTGCTTTTAAAAATATCAAAACTGCAAAAAAAAATATTTCTTAAATAATTCAGATGTTTTTTCTTATCATTCGGAAGTTTCTTATCATTCGATATTTAAAATCCAGTCCGATTAAAAATTTTTTGAAAATAAATAAAATTTCATTTGAAAACAATTCGAAACAAAAGGTCATATGCTAGTTTTCAACTTGTCAGTATATTAAAATACGGATAATGGGTAAAACCACAATTTGTAATTTCAAAAAAAAAAATTCCTATTTCGAACAGCTGTGTTCCCTTTTCAGGGACACCGACAGATGTCATTTTATATTATTCTTCTCCATTCGTAACAAATTTGGGGCGCGCGAACGAAAAAGAAGGGCACGTCACCTTGAAAGGGGTTCTAATGAGAAACAAGAAAAGGATTATGGATAAAAATGAGAGGACGAATCTCGAGTGAGCCCTTTTCTCATCAAATTTGTAGGAAGTGTGACGCGCCGAAACCAGAATGCGGCCACCGACGTTTCTCTTCCACAGCTCTTTGTATAAAAGTAATGAGAAAGTTCGCGGACGAAAGAATGTAGGAACGAATTTTATTACGACTCTGAAAATAAAAAGTACTAATATTTCATCAAAGTGCAATGCAGTCATTTATATTCAGAACAATTTTGTTTTTGCACTGAGCATGTTTCAATTCGGTTTGTTGAAAACCGAAATACATAAATCTGATAAGTCGATTCACAAAAAGTAGTTTTAATCCTAGTTTTCCTATCTTGGCTACATTTTCGATACTAGACGGAATCAGAACGGAAATTGAATTTTTAAGTCCCAACATTCTTCTGAACGCGAGTCTATCCAAAACATTGCTCTCCCAGATTTTATGAAGCGATAGAAAAGTCGAAATGTCATTCCGCAGCACATTAAAACATGCGCAAAAAAGAAACCATGGCAACAAAGCGTCTCATGGAAAATTGGGAATGTATATAATTCGTATATGAACCTATATTCTCTTTTTAATAATAGCAAACAAATATTGGGAGGAGATAAAGGGATGAATGGGAGGAAGAAGAAAGAAAAAGGAACTTCGTATTAAAGAGTGTACAAAATACTATCACATGAGCTACCGGTCGAAAAGTGGCGGTTTCCAAATGTTTTCTCTCATTTTAAAATACAATCTCTGAGTTTTTTGTAACGCTCTATAAACTATTTTGCAAAAAATATAGCAACTAGAAAAAAAATGAGACAAAAGGTAAAAGCTAGCTGATGAGAAACTGAAGAGATTTAAATTTGAATAAAACTACTCAATTCAGAGGGCTCTCTACTCTAGACAGGACGACAAAGAAAGTCTTCTGTGCGCAGCTCGAAACTTTTTTATAAAGTAAGAACGACTTTTTAGGTTCCGGAGAGGCGCTCGTGGGAAGGTGATAAGGTATATCGCTATAGATGTTCCGCATGATCCGTGTTCCCATAGAATGTAAAGAAAAATAGTTTTTTAGGTTTATCGTGCCCATCTCAGGGAAAACCAGATGGAAAAATGGATGTATGAACTTCCAAAAGCCAACCAGTTCAATCGTTACACTGATAAACTATTCTAGAACATACTGTCTCATTAAAGCGAAAACTGATATCATGAAGAAGCTTTCATAACTTTCTGCAAACCGAACTTAACCGATCCCTTCAGCCCAAAATCGATGAGAAGCTTTGAAAGCTTAACACCTAGAATGAATATACAGAAAACGTTTAAGAAACAATAAAATACGCGCAATCAGTTGCAACTCAGGAATTGTCCATAAAATTTTAAGTAGTTTGGTACCAACTTTCTCTAACTCAGACTACTGTCGAAGAATACGAAATGGTCCGAGAGAAAGATGAGCAGAAACGTATCTAGCGAGCGAACCATGACGGGGGCGGAGCGATGAGGTCATAAGGGAGGAGCAATATCTATTGCGCAATACTGGCCTGATGTTGTTAGAACATCGCTGGGAAGTTATTCCTTACCCGTAGAAGTGGACCAACCTAAAGTGGGTGAAAAAATGGGGTAGATGAAAAAAAAATTAGTTTAAAAAATGGTACGGTATTCCATTTAACCATTTTTTTTCTATTGAAACAAGTTGTTTTAAACAATGATCGATTTCGTCTATGTGCTCCCATGGCTTCCTTCACACTTAAATAATCTGTACTTTAAGATGAGTACATATAAGAAGGATAGAAAAAGAGCAAGTCTAGAGTTATAGCAGACAAATGATTACATTCTAAAACGGATGAATCCGTTCGCCTGGAAAATCGGAAGAAAAAAGATCAACGGAGCACAAGCAGTTGTAATTCCCGGCTCTTCAACAAAGTTGGAACCTGTTCATAAAAACTCATTTCAAATTTCAACAACTGTCGGATAACACAAGATGACCGAAAGAAGAGACTCCGAGGAACGGGTGAAGAGTAAATAGCTATAAATACATAATAAGATGTATTGGTGAGTGATGCACACAAGACAGGAGAGAACATCAGTGAGAAAGTTCATGAGATGGGTTTATAACTCCTAAATAGTATCAGAATGAAAAAAAAACCGCTGTTTGAGCTTTTCGAATGACATTGATTTCTGAGAGCATAAAAAATTTGGTAAAGTTTCTCTCAGTTTTCGGAAAAAAAATGTTTCAGAATTCGAAAACTTTATAGTTCTCGAAGATGCCAACATTGCAAAAATTGGAAATAAATAAGAGATAGGTATACTTCTTTTCTTCATTTTTTCTCGAACACATACCAATACCTAGACCATTCTCGCAGTTTATCAACAACTACATCTTACGGGTAAAACCGGTTTAGTTATGTGAAATGAAACTCTGTCGCCGAAATTTGTTGGGGTTCTAATTGAGAAAAAAAAGAGAAAATGAAAAAAGATAAACGAAAATATCCAATGTGGTTTCTTTCACCTTTTCTTTCAAAAAAAAAAGAATTTAGAAAGATACTGCAAAAAGATGCTAATCGGGGTAGGTTTAATTGAAACACCAAAGACAACGACACAAATTTTTTAAAAGAACTAGGTTCTTAAATTTCAAAAAAATTTACGTAAGAGATTAAACCCGACGAACCTTGAGAACGATATGCCATCTTGAATGAAAAAAAAAGAGATTGATGAGAAGAGAATGAAAAGAGAATGATGACCACCTCGTCTAAATTGAAAAAAAAATGGGAAAACGGCAAGGGATAAAATGAAAAAAGAGAAATGAAAATCCAAACAGATTTTTTTGGTAAATCAATGGAGAATTACAAGAAACCCCGTAAAATCAGATGATTGAGCTCAAATTTTAAACGTAGGGTAGACTACGGTATATGAATTTTGCCCTCAATTAAGAAATTACACGAATTAGTGAAGTCGTGCAGGAACTTATGCTGAAATCCAAGATGGACACGCGAAAGTTAATTAGTATGAATCCTCTAAAAAAGCCAATTTTCGTGCTGGCTGTCAATCCATCTTCTGTCACTCCAGTCATTTTACTTGCCCTTCTTCTTTTTTTAGATTCTTTTGTCACAAGAACAATCTGTCGAGACATCCCCTCTCTTCTTCCTAAAAAATTGATGGGGATCTCTATACATGCACATGAGCTGAATGGCTGAACTCGCGTCTTTAAGCAAACGCGCTCTACTGACAAATGCGTACTGGTGCAAAGCAGAAATATTCAAATTTGAAACTGGGTTTGCAGAATTTCATTTTCCCAGTTTTTCGGCTGTCAAGTTATGGAATAAAGGAGGTTAGATCCGTTTATGATAAATGAACAGAAAAGGAATACCGTAATCTCCGCGTGTTGGTCCAACTGGTCAGTTGCGCAATCCCGATTATTCCTCGCTTATTGCCCTCTGACGTAGATACAGGAGGCGAGGAGAAGAGTGTGCTCCTTCCCTTCCGATGTGGTGTCAACGTGCCTCTCACACTTATAAGTCCATCGCCACAATAGATTCTTCTCTGCTCGTCCTTTTCTCGGAGGGGGTGGTCATTCTGTATTCTACGACAGTAGCATTAGCTAGGAGCAAGCTTCAAACTTCCTGAACGAGGCGTGAGTTGAAACTGATTGCTTTTAGATATATTTTTTCTCTTTGTTCTTTAAAATCCCTATGTTTGCAATAACTCTGGACTGTTCCTTCTCTTTTCTAGTATGAAATTATATATTTGGAGCCTTATAAGGTCAGTATAGGTTAACCTTTTTCGAACACTGTTTTGAGTTTGGGACGATATGGCGATATACCGTACCCATCCTTTGCCTCTCCGGAACCAGGTTTAACCATATTTAACTCACAACTCCCATTTTTCCAATCATCTCATCAATACGGAAAATCTACTTTTGTCGACAGTGATCATATTTTTCAAATTTTACACAAATTTCGCCAACTTTGGGAATCATGTGATTTTCTCAAAAAATATTTATCATTTCAAACATATTTATGGTATGTGAAAATTAGAGTTGTGGAAGAGCAAGTCTAGTTGCCATGGCCGAGTTACCAAAGTTAGCAAAAACTTTAATTTTCGATTCAGAAAATAGCTTTCTTTTCGATTCAGAAAATAGCTTTCCACTTCCACATTTATTTTTTTTATCAGAATTATCATTTGAAATAACTGTGAAAGTTTCAATATGTCTTCAGCTTCTCGAGGTTTCTCAAGCTTGAGCTCCAAGTTTTGAACAAAACTATTAAAGTGTCCCATAAAGAGGATGATGCTAAATTAATAACCTAGAAAAAATCCAATTTTCAATACATTATTCTGACTGATTACTCTCACCCAAAACATTCCTCAATTCATGTCATATTACTCGGAAAACAGTACGCTCTCTTGATATGGTATGCTCTCTGAGCAGCAGACGGCACCAGAACACTCCCTAAAGGTCAATCTTCGACCAGATGACCCCACTTTTATTTCCCCAACAGAACTTGTATCCAAAGCGAGAAAACGCCTGTTGCGTAATACGATACCTGTCACCCTAATGAAGGTGTGACGAGCAGAAGGAAGGATACATAACAATCACAATTGGAAAGGGAAAGAGCGATGTGTGTTCATCTAATAATATGATTTAGGAGGGAGAGTTACAAAAAAAACTACAATGTTAATACATTTATGAGCGCGGTGAAGTATTCACTATAAAACAAATAGAGTCGAATCTTTTTTAATAACTTTATCAAAATTATGTCCTCAATAGCCTATCCAAATAAATTTATTCGAGAAGAAGAAAATACAAATCCAGAATATACAAAAACAGCGGAAAAATACTCTCTATAGAAAACAAAACATGTAAACTGGGAATACAAAACTGGGAAGGGGCGGGATTTACAGAAGTCAAATTTGTTTACCGAAATATGAGAAAAAAGTGTTTCATTGCAAAAACACAGGAGTCAGTGGGGGGGGGGGGGGGGGATTTTTGGTTGAATTACAACGAGAAGTGATGAGAAAAAAGTTATACAAAAAATAGAACTGTTTATTGGAAGCCAGATTCATTTATTTTTATAATCGTAGTATTTGAACTCGCCTTTCCGTTTTTTGACATCCCCCACCGCTGGACGACGTCCCTTTTTGAATCCGTGGAACTTTCTGAATGTACGTCCCATTTTCGCTCTCGCAAATTCGCTTCCATCAACTACTGCGTTGCAGCAGTCAAGGACGTCGCCAGTATCCTCGTTTGTGTATTTCTCATTTTTCATTTTCAAGCAGAAAACGTGATACCAGCGAGGACAGTGCGAGCACCCGATCTGAAGTAAAAAAGAGATCACTTTTAACGATTTGAATGTTTTTAATTTTTCATTTCTTGGTATAGTGGTGCCAAAATATAGTCCCACAACAAAAATTACAGTAACTTTAGTGTATTTTGGTTTTGACTAGTTTTCGGCCAATTTTCCCCAAAAAAGTGCCGTTGTGTGTCCTTTGGCCACGGCCAAAGATCCGATTTTTTGTACCAGCATAAAATTTCAAAAAGAAAAAAACTTACCCATTCAAGAGTTACCTCCTCTGCTGGCGATCGGGTGAAGCAGTATTTTTGGAGAGCACATCGAACACCACATTCCTGAAATGTTTTCAAGTTCTTAATACAAAACTCTAGGCTCTAACTAAGTATTTTACATTTAATTTCAAATATCTTACCTCATATGAGGTATCACTCGTCGACGGTTCTTCATCGCTAATAACTTCATCTTCCTCTTGAGCAACGACATCTTCAGATTTGGCGCGGCAACTTCTTTTGGGTCTAGGGGCGTCGAATGAAGGACTACGCAGTCTCTCCGGGCTTACTTCTTTCTTGACTTTTCTTGGCCTACCTCTTTTCACTGGAAGCGCATCTAAAAAATAGGCTCATTTTCTAGTCACACTACAAAATATAAACCTTCAGCACGCTTCTTGTTCTTGTGCACTTTTTTGGCCTTTTTAGATGCAGATTGACTTGTACTCGTGTCCTGATCATCGTCTACCATATTGTTGTCTAAAATTGGAATCGGCTGGCTTGAATCTCTTGACGTCAGTTTCAAGTCCTCCTCCTCTTCTTCTTCTTCTTCTTCCTTATCTCCATCACTTTTTAACATCTCCATTTGGATGTTCTGTCCTGAGGTGTGGTCGACATCTTGACTGATCTCTTGAACATCATTAGTTTTTTCTTCTTCTTGCTCTTCCATTGCTATTCCTAAAAAATATAATTTTGATGAATACTGTAAAAATTCAATTGCCTTCCGTGGCTACCGGTAGGCTCGGAGCAGAGTCCACCATAGAAATGGAAAATTCATTGCCTTCCGTGGCTCCCAGTGGGGTCGGAGCTGAGTCTATTCCAATAGGTGGGGTCGGAGCAAAGGCTTTCTCATAAGTGGACGATTCATCCGGAGAAGCAGCTGTTCCGTGCTCGATCTTCATCTCTTCGGAATTCATCGCTGTCTCCAGAGTGTCTCCATGACTCTCCTCATTTCTTGGCGCCTCCGCAGCTTTTTCCAAAACTGGAGTTGAGCTGCTCGAGCGATCTACGCCTTCTGTCTTCTCGTTTCTAGTTTCCTTCGATTTTCTCGCTTCTTTGTGAACCTTTTGAGATTCCTCACGCAAAAAAGAACTCATTCCCGTTTTGGTTTCTTGCTTTCGCTCTGAAAACATGACCTTTTTTTATTATAAAAGTGGAAACCAGTGCATCTAACTTAATGGCCTAACTTTCGCAAGATAGGTTTTTGGGGCTACCAACTTGAAATGGCCTAGAATTAGTCTGATATTCGCTTGGTATCTTCTCTAGGCCGTTTTGAAATGGTGGCCTAACTTTTTCTAGTTCAGTTTTTAGGCCACTATTTGAAAATGGCCATTGAATGCCCTAACATGCACCTAGCGTGTTTTCCAGGTCATATTGAAAATGTGGCCTTACTTTTGCAAGTTAAATTTTTATGGCCACTTCGATAAAATAATCTAGAAAACACACCAGGGTCATGTTATGGCATTTTTAGGCCATTTTGAAGTGGTGGCCTAAAAACTGAACTAGAAAAAGTTAGGCCACCATTTCAAAACGGCCTAGAGAAGATACCAAGCGAATATCAGACTAATTCTAGGCCATTTCAAGTTG
>NC_013491.2:20447924-20450576 GCF_000004555.2 Caenorhabditis briggsae
AGAAAGCATACCAGGGTCATGTTGGGGCATTTTTAGGGCATATTGAAGTGGTAGCCTAGAAATCCAAATTTGCAAAAGTTAGGCCACCATTTCAAAATGGCCTAGAAACTATACCAGGGTCATGTTGGGGCATTTTTAGGCGATTTTGAAAGGGTGGCCTAGGAACCAAATTTGCAAAAGTTAGGCCACCACTTCAAGATGACCTAGAAAACACACCAGGGTCATGTCAGGCCATTTTTAGAGCATTTTGAAGCGGTGGCCTAGAAAACCAAATTTGCAAAAGTTAGGCCACCACTTCAAGATGACCTAGAAAACACACCAGGGTCATGTCAGGCCATTTTTAGAGAATTTTGAAGCGGTGGCCTAGAAAACCAAATTTGCAAAAGTTAGGCCACCACTTCAAGATGACCTAGAAAACACACCAGGGTCATGTCAGGCCATTTTTAGAGCATTTTGAAGCGGTGGCCTAGAAAACCAAATTTGCAAAAGTTAGGCCACCACTTCAAGATGACCTAGAAAACACACCAGGGTCATGTTGAAACAGTTTTAGGCAACTTTGGAGTGACGGCCTAGGAAACCCTGCAAATTTGCAGTTAGGCCACCACTTCAAAATGACTCAGAAAACACACCAGGGTTAGACCAATTTTTTTCGAAAATACACACTGGTAAAAACTAACCTTCGTAAGCAGCATTGAGCTGAATTTCCATTTCAGCTTCTTCAGCCTTCCTTTTTTGGTTCTTCTTAGAGTTTCCTCTCTCCTCGGATGCTGTTTTTGGGACACCATTTGTCACGGCAATCTCCGCCAGATGTTCCGAAGACGACTTAATGACAGATGGATCTTGTGGGGACTGAATCTCCGAATCAACAATTGCTTCAAGCGCATCCATAGCTTCAGGAGCAGCATCAGCTTCAGAAGTACCAATTGCATCCGAAGAAACAATAGCTTGAGAAACAGCATTTGCTTCAGCATCATCAATAGGTCTAGAAGCAGCATCAGCTTCAGAATCATCAATTAATCCAGAAGCAGCAATTGCATTGGTACCTTCAAGAGGCGACAGCGAGGAGTTGCTGACTTCTGAGGCACTCATTGCTGGTGATTGCTCGGCTGAGGGAGCAGAGACCGGTAGAACCTGATTATTGACATTTCCATGAACTTGTTGGTTTTGAAGTTGTAGTTGAAGAAAAAATGGAATCAGACTCGGATCGTGTTGAAGAATTTGTTGAATCGGGTCGTATTGTAGAACAGCGGCTTGAGATGTGGCTACTGGTGCTCCTTGACCCAAAATAGCTGCCACGTTTGGAGCGGATGGAGCCATTAATATTCCTCTTCTGACAAGTTCGAGATTTTGCGGTTGCTGCGTTTGCTGTTGGAGCATTCGATGATGGAGTACTTGTTGTTGGTGCACTTGCTGTTGGAGCTGAGCATATTGGTGCATATGCCACGTGACAAGTTGATTTGCTTCGAACGTCGGAGCCAATTGAATGTTTGGATGCATGAATGGGTTCCCGTTGATCATGAATTGAGGGATAAGAGGAATTGGTCTGTGGACCACTTGATTCGGATTGTTGGCGACACTTGCTTGGACTGGCCAGTTTGGTAGATCTTGATCGGCCATCCTAGCTGGATGTCAAACGAGAGAATCGTCTGAAAATACATATTTGAATGAACTGCTGAATGAGCCAGGGATGTTTCTGACGGAACATTTTCGGAACAAAACTCCAATTGGACTCTGAGAAAAAATCGGTATGAAATCCCGTTCGGAATATTTTCAAAAGATATCTTCGCAATGAAATTCCGAGTGGAATAATTCCAAAACTTTTTTTTTGGAATTACAAGTTTTCGTACTACGGTATGTTTCCTGCCTGAGGTGAGGCGCACGCGTAAAATTTGCTTGTGAGTTTTGAACAGAACTACTTTTGATATTTTTTGCGCGGTCGAAATATTTCGGTCAATTTTCACTAGTTTTGAAAGTTTTTGTGATGAAAAAAAAAAGGAATTTCTACTTTGAAATTTGAGTTTTAAATAGTTCCGAAAATTCTGAGATTCTGTATTTTTCAAAATCGGAATATTCTGAGAACCCAAAATTCCTAATTTTACAAAATCGGAATCTTCCGAAATTCCGAGATTCCAAAATGTTCAATATTCCGAAAAGGCCAGTCCAATCATCAATGCTGCTGCTCAGTTTCTGCACTAAACAACTCTAACCAATGTTTTGTAGCTACTCACCTGATTTTCTTAGATTCCAGCCAGAGTCCTTGATCTTCCTGTAGAATCGATAGCTATGAGCTTCAACTAACTGTTGTTTTAGAATCTGAAACAATGATTATGTATAAACAGCAAGAAAGAGATAAAACGAATTACGGAGAGTTGAACGGAAAGAACGCAAAGTTTAGAATGTTCCGATTTGATTTTCATCTAATATTTTTTCTTCCCTGAAAAACGAATGGATTCTGTGTCTTAAGATTCCACTATTTCTATATTCTAGTAGTCAATGGGCTCAAAATTCTAAAATAGCCAAGAATCCAGAATAACGGAATTCCAGAAGTTCGGGATTCCAGAGTTCTTCATCAGAAAACAAAAAGCGAGGAAAAAAATGACTTTCGATTCACGAATTCAATCTTTTTAGACGCTTCCTAAAGACCCAAGCTCC
>NC_013491.2:20450609-20451574 GCF_000004555.2 Caenorhabditis briggsae
AAATTATACCAGGGTCATGTTGGGGCATTTTTAGGGCATATTGAAGTGGTAGCCTAGAAATCCAAATTTGCAAAAGTTAGGCCACCACTTCAAAATGACCTAGAAAGCATACCAGAGTCATGTTAGGGCACTTTTAAACCATTTTTACGTGGTGGCCTAGAAAACCAAACTTGTAAAAATTAGGACACCACTTCAAGATGACCTAGAAAACAGACCAGAATCATGTTATGGCATTTTTAGGCAATTTTGAAATGGTGGCCTAGGAAACCAAATTTGCAAAAGTTCGGCCACCACTTCAAAATGGCCTAGAAAGCATACCAGAGTCATGTTAGGGCACTTTTAAACCAGTTTTACGTGGTGGCCTAGAAAACCAAACTTGTAAGAATTAGGACACCACTTCAAGATGACCTAGAAAACAGACCAGAATCATGTTATGGCATTTTTAGGCAATTTTGAAATGGTGGCCTAGGAAACCAAATTTGCAAAAGTTAGGCCACCACTTCAAAATGGCCTAGAAAGCATACCAGGGTCATGTTGGGGCATTTTTAGGGCATATTGAAGTGGTAGCCTAGAAATCCAAATTTGCAAAAGTTAGGCCACCATTTCAAAATGGCCTAGAAACTATACCAGGGTCATGTTGGGGCATTTTTAGGCGATTTTGAAAGGGTGGCCTAGGAACCAAATTTGCAAAAGTTAGGCCACCACTTCAAGATGACCTAGAAAACACACCAGGGTCATGTCAGGCCATTTTTAGAGCATTTTGAAGCGGTGGCCTAGAAAACCAAATTTGCAAAAGTTAGGCCACCACTTCAAGATGACCTAGAAAACACACCAGGGTCATGTCAGGCCATTTTTAGAGAATTTTGAAGCGGTGGCCTAGAAAACCAAATTTGCAAAAGTTAGGCCACCACTTCAAGATGACCTAGAAAACACACCAGGGTCATGTCAGGCCATTTAAGAGAATT
>NC_013491.2:20451664-20461838 GCF_000004555.2 Caenorhabditis briggsae
CTATACCAGGGTCATGTTGGGGCATTTTTAGGCGATTTTGAAAGGGTGGCCTAGGAACCAAATTTGCAAAAGTTAGGCCACCACCTTCAAGATGACCTATTAAAACACACCAGGGTCATGTCAGGCCATTTTTAGAGCATTTTGAAGCGGTGGCCTAGAAAACCAAATTTGCAAAAGTTAGGCCACCACTTCAAGATGACCTAGAAAACACACCAGGGTCATGTCAGGCCATTTTTAGAGAATTTTGAAGCGGTGGCCTAGAAAACCAAATTTGCAAAAGTTAGGCCACCACTTCAAGATGACCTAGAAAACACACCAGGGTCATGTCAGGCCATTTTTAGAGCATTTTGAAGCGGTGGCCTAGAAAACCAAATTTGCAAAAGTTAGGCCACCACTTCAAGATGACCTAGAAAACACACCAGGGTCATGTTGAAACAGTTTTAGGCAACTTTGGAGTGACGGCCTAGGAAACCCTGCAAATTTGCAGTTAGGCCACCACTTCAAAATGACTCAGAAAACACACCAGGGTTAGACCAATTTTTTTCGAAAATACACACTGGTAAAAACTAACCTTCGTAAGCAGCATTGAGCTGAATTTCCATTTCAGCTTCTTCAGCCTTCCTTTTTTGGTTCTTCTTAGAGTTTCCTCTCTCCTCGGATGCTGTTTTTGGGACACCATTTGTCACGGCAATCTCCGCCAGATGTTCCGAAGACGACTTAATGACAGATGGATCTTGTGGGGACTGAATCTCCGAATCAACAATTGCTTCAAGCGCATCCATAGCTTCAGGAGCAGCATCAGCTTCAGAAGTACCAATTGCATCCGAAGAAACAATAGCTTGAGAAACAGCATTTGCTTCAGCATCATCAATAGGTCTAGAAGCAGCATCAGCTTCAGAATCATCAATTAATCCAGAAGCAGCAATTGCATTGGTACCTTCAAGAGGCGACAGCGAGGAGTTGCTGACTTCTGAGGCACTCATTGCTGGTGATTGCTCGGCTGAGGGAGCAGAGACCGGTAGAACCTGATTATTGACATTTCCATGAACTTGTTGGTTTTGAAGTTGTAGTTGAAGAAAAAATGGAATCAGACTCGGATCGTGTTGAAGAATTTGTTGAATCGGGTCGTATTGTAGAACAGCGGCTTGAGATGTGGCTACTGGTGCTCCTTGACCCAAAATAGCTGCCACGTTTGGAGCGGATGGAGCCATTAATATTCCTCTTCTGACAAGTTCGAGATTTTGCGGTTGCTGCGTTTGCTGTTGGAGCATTCGATGATGGAGTACTTGTTGTTGGTGCACTTGCTGTTGGAGCTGAGCATATTGGTGCATATGCCACGTGACAAGTTGATTTGCTTCGAACGTCGGAGCCAATTGAATGTTTGGATGCATGAATGGGTTCCCGTTGATCATGAATTGAGGGATAAGAGGAATTGGTCTGTGGACCACTTGATTCGGATTGTTGGCGACACTTGCTTGGACTGGCCAGTTTGGTAGATCTTGATCGGCCATCCTAGCTGGATGTCAAACGAGAGAATCGTCTGAAAATACATATTTGAATGAACTGCTGAATGAGCCAGGGATGTTTCTGACGGAACATTTTCGGAACAAAACTCCAATTGGACTCTGAGAAAAAATCGGTATGAAATCCCGTTCGGAATATTTTCAAAAGATATCTTCGCAATGAAATTCCGAGTGGAATAATTCCAAAACTTTTTTTTTGGAATTACAAGTTTTCGTACTACGGTATGTTTCCTGCCTGAGGTGAGGCGCACGCGTAAAATTTGCTTGTGAGTTTTGAACAGAACTACTTTTGATATTTTTTGCGCGGTCGAAATATTTCGGTCAATTTTCACTAGTTTTGAAAGTTTTTGTGATGAAAAAAAAAAGGAATTTCTACTTTGAAATTTGAGTTTTAAATAGTTCCGAAAATTCTGAGATTCTGTATTTTTCAAAATCGGAATATTCTGAGAACCCAAAATTCCTAATTTTACAAAATCGGAATCTTCCGAAATTCCGAGATTCCAAAATGTTCAATATTCCGAAAAGGCCAGTCCAATCATCAATGCTGCTGCTCAGTTTCTGCACTAAACAACTCTAACCAATGTTTTGTAGCTACTCACCTGATTTTCTTAGATTCCAGCCAGAGTCCTTGATCTTCCTGTAGAATCGATAGCTATGAGCTTCAACTAACTGTTGTTTTAGAATCTGAAACAATGATTATGTATAAACAGCAAGAAAGAGATAAAACGAATTACGGAGAGTTGAACGGAAAGAACGCAAAGTTTAGAATGTTCCGATTTGATTTTCATCTAATATTTTTTCTTCCCTGAAAAACGAATGGATTCTGTGTCTTAAGATTCCACTATTTCTATATTCTAGTAGTCAATGGGCTCAAAATTCTAAAATAGCCAAGAATCCAGAATAACGGAATTCCAGAAGTTCGGGATTCCAGAGTTCTTCATCAGAAAACAAAAAGCGAGGAAAAAAATGACTTTCGATTCACGAATTCAATCTTTTTATACGCTTCCTAAAGACCCAAGCTCCGCCCACCGGAGGTATCGCCCACCGGAGGTCAAAAACCATGGTGGCTCTTCAAACGTCGGAAATCTCAAAAAGAAAAAATGAGACTTCGAGTGGGCATATGTACCAAAACATTTGAATTCGCCGAAAGGGGCGCCAAATGGAGGAAATCGAGTGCCCCGAAAAACTAAAACATAATCCACAGGTGGTGTACAGAAGACTTCAAAAGAAAAAGCGTGACCATGAAGAGGGACCAAACAAAAAAAATAAAAAAAATTCTGTTCTGTCCCCATTGGAATGTGGACCGGGCGGTGACAAAAAGGGACGGCACTGAAGCAGAGAAGAGGAAAAAGGAGAGTGCAACTCTCGAAGAGGACACAGCTTCTCATATAGACACAACGCGTTCACGAGAGGATTCGAATCTGACATTTGGATTTGAGGTCGGGTTCTAAAACGTCGCGGTTCTATAATGTCGCGGTTCTAAAATATCACGGTTCTGAAACGTCGCGGTCCTAAAACGTCCCGGTTCTAGAATGTCGCGGTTTTAAAATGTCGCGGTTTTAAAATGTCGCGGGTTTGAAGTGTCGCGGTTCTAAAACGTCGCGATTCTAAAACGTCGCGGTTTTATAATGTTGCGGTTCTAAAATGTCGTGGTTCTAAAATGTCGCGGTTCTAAAATATCGGTTTTAAAATGTTGCGGTTTTAAAATGTTGCGGTTCTAAAATTTTGCGGTTCGACGCAGCTGGGAAACGTGACAAAAATCACAACTGTGGAAACAGATTTTCGAAACAAATTTCCCATAGTCTTGTGAGGGAAGGAAACAGCTGCGGGATCTTCTCGAACACTGTGTACTGCTTTGCAAGAAGAGTACTACCCGACTTGTGGAAGCGTAGTTTTTACAACACAGGTGTCTAGTACACATTTGTTCCAAAAAAAGAGCCAAAAAAGATGGACATGCCACCTCGAATAAGAGGAAAAAAAATAAATAGGACGAAGAAAAATGAGAGTAGGAAGGAAAAACGAGAGGCGAAACGAAAATCTCGACTGAGCTTCTCATCCAATTTATAAATAGCGTTGAGGCGTGGTGGTTCAGAAACAAGATGAAAAATGAGAAAACGAACCCAAAAAAAGCTCATTTTCCTTTTCTTCTGAAAGGAAAAGAGTAGTTCTTCCCCTTTTATTGCCACCAATTTCTCTGGCTCTCGATTCTTTTGTTTTCTGGGAACGAAAGGAGATTCTGCAACGGACTACGGTAAGACTTTTAGAAAGATTGGAGTGCGGGGGAAGATCGTAAAGAAATAATGGAGCCATTTGGGCGTTACATTACGTCAGTTTCTAGTTGGATGAGACTACGGTAGATATATGAGGGGGGTTGAAAATGCGAGATCCAATATCACGTATATACAACAGAAATAGGACAGCTTCTACCTCAGCTTACTTTGCCGAAAATTCATAAAATAGCTCACGTAAGTGAAAACTTAAATAAAAACTCATATTTCGATAATTATCCACCCGAAGTCCTATTTCTCTATCGAGAAAAATAAATCAGTCGATCAGGAGCAGTGTGTAATTTTCTTTACGCTCAAATGATTTTTCAAAAAAAAAAAAAATTAACACATTTTCTGAATTTTTTTTTGTTGAAAAACATTTTTATGGCCTAGAAATGACTTAATATTTACTCGGTGGGGATTTTAGGTAATTTTAACGCGGTGGCCTAACTTTTCCTAGTTGAGTTTTCTAGACCACCAAAATTTTATGGCCTAGAAATGTCCTAATATTTACTCAGTGAAGTTTCTAGGCGATTTTGACATAGTGGCCTAACTTTTGCAAGTTGAATTACCTAGGCCACCAATTGTTTGGCCTAGAGACTCTGATATTCACCGGGTGTGATTTCTAGGTACTTTTTGAAGTGGTGGCCTAGAAAACCCCGATTGCAAAAGTTAGGCCATCACGTCGAAATGGCCTAGAAAACACACCACGGGCATGTTAGTAAATGCTCAGGTCATTTTACCATAGTGGCCTAAAAAGACTCTACTCGCGAAAATTCGGCCACCATAAAAAATGACCTGGAAAACACACCAGGTGAATTTCAAGACTAGACAATAAACCTTGGTGGCCTAGAAACTTCACGTGGAGAAAATTAGGCCATCGCAGGCTAGAAGACGCTTTGGGTGAATCTTACTCAGAAAACCTAAAATTTTTTTCGAAAAATACTACAACGCTCCGGAAGAACGCATTGCGCTCGGTTTAGCGGATTCTCTAATTTAGGGGAATCTTCATCGGTTTCGAAATTAATCTTCTTTAAAAAAATAGTCAGCAAATCCCGAGAAATCCTTTTCTAAAGCACAAACTGATTTCTCAAATGTAATGAATTCTATTTTTTTTTTTTGGAAATGCGAGTGTTGCCTAGGACAACGGCCGGATTATGGAATATGAAAGAGGAGAAAAAAAAGCAAATGCTCTTACATGCGGGCAGAAATGTATCTTCTGTTGGGCTGTGTGTGTGTGAGTTTTTGTTTTTCAACCAAACGAAAAAAAGAATTGTAGGGCTGAGAAAGAAGGAAAAGTTAGAAAAAACAGAAAAAAAAATTTTGGGAAAAATACGGAAAAATTTTGTGATTTTTGATTTAGATATTCTGAAATCTGATAAGAAATTCGGTAGCTGTTCAAGTAAAAGTGAAAGTTTAAAAAAGTTTTCAAGAACTTATCATATCTCTACAAAAGATTATCCCAAAATCTCAAAAAAAAACTAGTTTCTCAGCCGAAAAAAGATCAAAATTCCGCTTTTTAGTATCATAGCAAAGTAAAAACCAAATTTAAATAGAATTAGTCTCAAACCACGCTCATTTTATGCCTCTCCCAGAAAAATGCGAGCTAATTAGCGGGCCAACATGCTCTATTTGCCTTTTTTTTGTAAAAGTGTAGAACGAGAAGATGGCGATGAAGGAAAAAGAAGAAGAAGAAAAGAAATAAGAACATCTAAAGAGAAGAAGAAGAAGGCAAATGATGATGATGATGATGCGGGGGGTATATTAGACGGCGAGACACGATGATAGGGGGAAAGAGACGGATAATGGAGTACAGGTGATGTCGAAAAAACAGAGTAGAAAACCTCGAAAGTTAAATTTTTTCGAAGAAATATGAAAATATAAAAAAAGTAGGGGGAAAAATAGAAATAGAATTTATGAGCGAAAAAAGAACTATTGTTGTCATCTTTGCCATTTTTATGTACTTTTTCCACATTGATATGGAAATTAGGAAAAAAACTGAAAAAGGAGAGAACCAAAAAAAACCGTTTTTGAATAGTCAAGTGACTAAACAACACCAGAAAAGAAGGAAAAAATAACGATTTTTTGATCGTAAAATCTTTCTTTTTTCTTCGTTTTGAACACCTTATCAATGTGGTTTTATCAGTCGCTAGGCCATTCGAGTGAATTATTAACAACAGAGAAAGAGAGAGAGAAGATCACTAGGAACCGGTTTTGTTGAACAAATTGAAACTTACAACTTCTTGGGTGGAGAATAGAAACATATAGCAAAAAAAGAGAAATAAATAATTATCGATTCTCCTACCAAATGAAAATAAGATATTGAGAGAGAATGTCCAATCCGAAGATATAATATTTCAATTCGGAGGTCACTAATAAAATAAAACGATACTTATTTTTTCCAATTGATTCGAAAATCGATAAAAAAATCATCTTCAACAAATTTCCGTCGTCTTCAAAAAAAGAAAAATCACGATCTATTGTGTAAAGAAAGGAAAATGGTTTTCGGTTTTTTGAGAGAATAGAATTCGAAACAAAAACACATCAAGATATGGTTTCAGTGAGAGAGAAAATATGGAATTTTGGGGAAAATTGAAATATAGATCGGGAAAAATGGAATCCGCTGAGCTTTTAAGTTTTTTTTTCCACAATATCAAAATTTTTAGCATTCTGCAAAATATTTTTGTAAGGTAGTTTTTGGTCCTTGACTTCAAAAAAAATTATTTTTTAATTGAGAATCTCAAACACATTTCAAGGCGAAAAATGAGCTTTGGGAGGGAAGTACCGTAAACAAGCTGAGCTGAATTTTCTCGGTTCTAGGGAACGATATAGAAATTGGTCAACCGACACAATTTTTATCATAATACGAAAAGTATTCCGTCAGTTGACCACTTTTTGACGTTTTTCACAGGAAATGAGATATATAAGCTCAAAAATAGGTCTTTCCGGACTATTTTTTTTTAAATTTTCACTGCTTCTTAGAAAACGAAATATAAAGAAAAAAAATTTTAAGAAGTCTGAATTCTCAAAAAATATACTTTCAATTCTGGATGGTACGTGTCATTTAATCATACTTGTGAGAATCTTTTAAGGCCCGAATAGAAAATTATTTGGTCGAAATTTATTTTTAAAAACAGTTTTTTAGAAAAAAACCATTCACAAATTCCATATTTGCAATTCAGCATGAAATTAGATCTTATACACAATTTTTTTCCTAAAAATCGAAGCTGGCGCCAATTGTTCGGGCCTCCCGGCCTTGACAAACTTTTGAAGGCCCGGTTCGGCCCGTCGCAAGTATGCATTTAATTAATATAACTATGAATTAGACATGATGTTGTGTCCCAACACCCCAAAAAATTTAAATTTTGCAGTCACAAAAAACAATGTATGTTTTGATTAGTTATGCGACGGTGTTTCAAAACATGAGCTTTGTTTTCGAGAAAAATCGGAAACATTTTTAGAGGTCAAATTCAAATTCCCGAAAAAAAATTTGAAAAATTTTCAAGGAACCGAAAAAAAACAACTCAAAATATTTATTTTGGATTTTGGATTTTTCGAATGTCATCCAGTATTTTCAGATTTTTGATTTTTAGAGTACATTATTATCATTTTTCTACCTGATTTCATTTTTTTCAACTAATAATTGTCAGGTTTAATAATGGGGCTAGTAAAAAGAAAACAAATTTGAATTTTTCTATTCCCTCTTGTAATCATATGTTTCTACTGCTCTCTTATGATTTTTAGTCCACCCTATTTCTTGGTGTTTCCGCTCAAATGCTTCAGACAAATTTTAATTTTGAATTGGGTTTCTTATCCTGACTTGTCCTTCATAAATTAAAAGTTTTCAGAAAGAAAATCCTTCAGACATTTGTGAAGCTTCTCCGAAACACAATTAAAATTCAGTGATTTATTGCAATATATAACACGTCTTGTCTAGACTCGACTATTCCTGTTAGCCACGATTTGAAATTTGGGACTGAGCTCAAATCGGTTTTTTATCCTGGTTTTCCATTCAACTTTCAAAAAATATGTATATTGCGTTCAGGAGGCGGATTCCATTCATCGAAACAGTTGATAAAGAACTGTTCCCTACTAAAAAATGACTCACGTTCCTCGGATACTGTAGTTCCTCGTTCTTTCCTCAATTTTGATGGCATGTCTACTGAGTCATTGGGAAACTCAGTCCCTTTTTTCTTGTCTCCGCCTACCCTCCCTCTCTCTCTCTCTCTCACTCGTTCACTTTCCTGGTACTTTCTTCCTAGAAACAAAACATAATTTCCCCATGTCATTCTGTTTTGTTTCCTATTACTTCTCCTCTCTTCTTTTTTGATCCCTAATTTCCACCGTAAATCAAAAATTTATAATTTCGACATTCATAAATTACGAAACAGAAAGATATGAAAACCACTGATTAATACGAAACAATGTCCAACGACAAAAGTTTAATTGATTAACTTTTTTGAAAAAACTGAATAAGATTTTCTGGGTATATTCATGAAAACCAAACAGAAATTTTCAATGAAATGCTTCTCTCGGGGTAACACTCTTTGGAGCTATCGGAAACTTTTAAGACCTTTGGTTTTTAATCACTGTATTTGATCTATTAAAAGCACGCCCTATACGTGCTCTTTGGGCTCGATTATCTCGGTTCTTATGAGAGATATCAGAAATCTGTCAACTGATAAAATTATTTTTGTATTATGAGCAGCATTTTATCAGTTAACAAATTTTTGACAACTCTCATAGGAACCAGAATAATTAAGCTGAAAGTATGTAGTTTTTTATTAGAGCAGATACGGTTTGCCAAATTTGAAAAATTTTTATCGTTTGCAACAGTCACTTTTTTCCTTTCTAGAATCAATTTATTTTCTATTTCCCATCATTTACATTTTACTCCTTTCCATTTTTCTTCCTTTTGAAAATTATACATGATTTGATTTACATGGAAACCATAAAAATTCATAAGAATCTCAATTTTGACGTATTTCTTCTTTTCCCTCAATTTCCGTATTTCAAAGACTATAATTTTTTCCGCTTTTGACATTTCGCGCTCCATATTTCTCAATTTTCACTCCGGACATGTTTACCAAAAATCATATCTTCAGATATTGCTAAGCCATGGAGAATTCCAAACTCAACCAGCTCTCCAACTTCAATTGTTACCCCCCGCATCAGACCGCTCGCACGGCAGTGTTCGATGTAAGAAAATCGCACATTTTTTCTCAGTGTTAATAGTTTTAACTTACAGGTGGATAGCACTAACGCTTTCTGGGGGAACAGGAGATTCATTGAAGGCGCGCAGTTATTGGAGATAAATATCGATTTGAAGGAGGTTAGTTAGAAATGTTGAAATTTAGGATTACTGAGAAAAGAATAAGATTCATGATTTCTTAAAATGAATCATAATACAGAAGCTGGATATTTTGAAAAGCGACATCAAAATGTATATATTCACCAATTTTTTGCAGCGTCGGGATGGCAAGTGTTTCTCCTCCACCATGATATACGTGACAGACGAATCTGACGCAGTCAAAAGAGCCAAGCTGGAAACGAAGGACATCCGCGAAGTAAACGTGAGTTCAAAATAGATTTGACATAATATATGATTCGTTTTCAGTTCATGATCCCCGAAGAGAATGAGAAAATGGGGATCATGAAAATGTTTGTCTCCAGAAGTGGAATGAGCGAGATGTGGCGTGTCCTGCCTGACGCCTGCAGATCCGAGGCGGGCATCCTGGAAAGCCAGGGAATCGAGGGACATAGGTAAGAATAGAAGTTTCGAGCTAATCAAAACCTTTTTTCTAGCGTTCCATTTTATTTCGCCTTCAAAAAGAATGGCTTTGGATGCTCGAAGTTTAAATGCACTCCAATCCAGCAGTGGAGCGAATTTGGCTCAATTTTCTTCCACGTGAGTGATCAGAAACATACATATATTTAAGTTGAAAATCTTTCAGTTGAAAAAATGGTACTGCTCGGCACTTGAAACTGCGGGACTCTTGACCAGAGGAAAGCGAATTGCTGGTAAGTGCAAATAGTGTAAAACCTGTAACAGAAGGGTCCCCGCACTGTCAAGTTTGAGCTGATCCTTTTGGCTAAAAATTCGGAGGGTACAATGATTCGGGGGTACAAGGGGGTACAACTGATTTAGGGGTACAAAATTGGTGATTCGGGAGTACAAAATTCGTGGGTACAAAAATTCGGGGGTACAACAATTGGGGGGTACAATCTACCAATGATTCTGGGGTACACTTTATTTCATTTAGGGGTACAACGTTTGTGATTCGGGGGTACAATTTTTTTTTGACGAAGTTTCTGAATTCCTGAATTTCAGAGCTTGAAAATCTCAGAATTCGGAATCTGAGAATTTCGAAACTTCAGAGTCGG